>NC_134569.1:160441566-160681566 GCF_050947875.1 Dermacentor variabilis | reverse complement strand
GGTGGATTCGGAGCTATCTATTCCAAAGATCCTTCTTTGTGCACAGTGCAGATGGCCGAACTGCTGACCATTACACTTACCGTGGCGTCCCTCAGGGTGGGGTTCTTAGCCCCACTTTGTTCAACCTTGCAATCCTTGGCCTTGCCGACGTTCTACCACATACAGTAAGCCTTTCCATATATGCTGACGACATATGCATATGGGCCTCGGCAGTTACACGTCTCCAGGTGCGTGCACGGCTCCAAAAAGCAGTGACCCTAACATCATCGTACCTGCGTGCGCAAGGCCTCAGCATTTCGATCGAGAAGTGCGCCTTAGTCGCCTTTACCCACAAGCCCATGACCTGGTACCCCATTTCTATTGACCACCAACCAATTTCCTACGCAAAAACTCACCGATTCCTAGGCGTTCTTATAGACAGAGACCTTTAATGGAGCCCCCACATCACATATTTGAAGAAGAGGCTTACTTCTATCTCCCATATATTAAGATTTCTTGCCGGTAAAACGTGGGGCACATCCGTGGCATCTATGCTTCAACTATACAGGACGCTCTTCCTAGGATACTTGCGATACAGCACACCAGTGCTATCCAATGCTAACAAAACTAACATCCATGTCCTACAGAGCATTCAAGGCCAAGCGCTACGAACATGTCTGGGGCTACCTCGAAATGCTTCAACCGTGGCAACAATTGCCACCGCGAGAGACCACCCAATAAGGACCTATATAGATATCGACGCACTCCGGGTGCATGTTCGCCATATATCCAGAGTCCCTGACCACCATCTCGCTCGCTTGCCTGAGAAAAGACCCAAGGCAGCGTTCTCCAGATCAGTTGCGGCTAACCGGCACTCTTTGTCTTTGAGGCCCTCGCCCGCAACAAGAACGCCATCCCCTATGTGGTGCTTGAAGAAGCCTCCAGTGTACCTTGCTGTTCCAGGAATAGTGAAGAAAGCTAGCCTGACCACCGCGGCTCTCAAGCAGATCACATTGGAACTTCTGCATTGTTCATACGCTAACCGAATTCATGTTTACACGGATGGTTCCGTCTCAGAAAATTCCACAGGCGCCGTTGTTCTACCATCTCAACCGGTCGTCATCAAGTTTAAGACTTCACATGTAACGACATCTACAGGTTCTGAACTGGCCGCTCTTCGCGCTGCTGTCGAATACATTGAAAAAGAACCGCCCAACAAATGGGCAATATATTGAGACTCGAACGCAGCCCTCCAGAGCTTGCGAAGTTTACGACGGGGCAATTATCAACAGCTGGTGTCACAAATCAAGGAAACCTGCCATTGTGCATCTGAAAGAGGACATGATATCATATTTCAGTGGCTGCCGGGACATTGTGGCATCGTTGGTAACCACCTCGCCGATGACGCTGCCCGACGTGCCCAGGCTGGCTCACCGACACTCCTTATACCGTTATCCAGAGTCGACGCTACAAGAGAGCTTCGCAGTCTCGCTCGTACAATCACGTTAGGTTGCTGGCATACACCACAGAACTGTAAGTGTCGTTTACACAGCCTCGACCCATCACTGAAACTTACATTACCAGCGAACCTTCCACGACATGACGCAACACTGCTGTGTCGGCTGTGGGTACGAGTAGCATTCACAAACTCCTACAGCTATCGTATTGGAATGGCGGATTCACCAATGTGCGCTAAGTGCAAGTGTGAAGAGACCATCAGTCACCTTCTGTGCCCCTGTTCTCGCTTCGATAATCAACGTGTGACTCTCCAGTGTGCCTTGAATAGACTGGATGACAGGCCATTTACGGAAGCGAAGATCTTGGGAGCCTGGCCTCACAGCTCATTGGCCCAGAAAGCAGTTCGAGCGCTTTTTCGCTACCTGAGGGCAACAGACTTGTGTGCCCGACTATAGACATCCTACACCTAAGTTCTCTCTCTCCCTCTTTCACTCCCCATTCCCCTCCCCACGTGTAGGGTAGCAAACTGGACTCAGTCTGGTTAACCTCCCTGCCTTTCCGTCTTCCCTTCTCTCTCTCTCTCTATCTTCATACCCTTTTGCACTTCGTAAGCTGGTTGCCGTAAGATGCGCCTCCCGTCACATCTGTTAAGGGCCTTTCGCCACGATGTTGTTATATGAACTGGGAAAAAAACGGAAGGAAAATAATGCCGGAAAAATATTATCACACAGGCTGTCAAATGCCAAAGAATATGTTGAAGACGCCGGCGTTAATGTATGCTTCTACTTTCTCTTCTTTCGCCAGCGCGATCATTGCATATGCGGACACCTCGTCGCCGCATTAGTGTGCATAGCCGGGTGGGGGGACTTGCTTTTTACTTAGCACATATCTGCTAGTTTTCCGTTCACATGACGTGGAGTAAATATTTCGCATAACGTACAAAGCTAACTCTACATCAGCATACAGGAATTGCGGGTCTTAACTAAGAAACATTTTGCACACCTCAATTCATTCAGCGAACCTCTCTTCTCTGAGCTCATACATAACATTTGCGTTACCTTTGTCGTCTAGAAGCTGTCACCGTCTTAATATTGAATCTTATTGAGGACGAACTCACGCGTTTCAATATTGTTTTCCCCTCTAACCATCCAACATTAGAATTTGATGCCTCGAGCCATTCGTTATCTGCCATTGAGAATTTCTTTCTCGAACCTTAGTGCTATTGACCTCATTTTTTTGCACGTTTATCTGAGTTGTGCTGTGTATACTTGTAGTGTTTGGATGCTGCACAGTTGTATAATTCACCACTCCTTCCATAGCCCTAAATAGGGCTGCAGTGTGTAAAAAAGCTGATAATGAATTTAGCACAGGATAAAGAAGATCAAGGCTTTCCCGCTCACGAGACACTGTACACCACCACATTATTGAAATTTTCATACTAATGCGATTTTGCTTTCTCTTATTTGTTTTCTCCCATCAAAGGTCGTGGCTTGTAGAGTAATAACTCTGCCTTAATTAACTGTGCCGCAATTAACGTCACCCTAATCAACACCAAAGATCACAGGGTCGACTCTCGTCTTTCACAATGTCAATTGGAATCCAACTTGGAGATATGGCCGGTTCGCCCGTATCTCCAAGTTGGTTTCACTCCCACCAAAGGTCGTGGGCTCTAGTTCCTTGATGAACTCTCTTAATTAGCTGTGCGTTAATTAAATTTGTCTTAACACCACAGGCAGTGATGAGGCTTCCTCTTCGCTTCAGTTTCACGCTTTCTTATTAATTAATGGCCTAGTTTGCCCGAATTAACACCAATGGTCATGGGTTCGACTCCTACCAAAGGTCAGGGGTTGGACTCCCACGAAAAGTCGCGTGTCTTAATTAAATTCACTTTCTTTAACGTCACAGGTAGTGGGCTCGACTCTCACCAAACATACCAGCATCAGACGGCTACCATACATCTGCGACAGAAGGCTGCCATACACTGTCATGCATCTGCCACCGAGGCGATTCAGCATAGCCTTGACTGCGCGTCCACTTCGCTTCGTCTTTTTTGCAGCCAAACGCGCTCCAGGTCTCTGAAGACCCTCTAGCCCTTCGCGTGCGTACCGCGCATGCAACATCGATAGCAAATGCATGACAACGCCGACTTCAATGACTACGACACGAATGTGCGTTTGGTGGCCTCATAATTGCTATCTCATTAAAACGTAACATCCAGGTTTTCGCGGCGTACTGGGAGAAGAATGCAATACTCATAGTTTAGATATACTTGAAATTTGCGGCGGACTAGGGGAGACGCGTCGAAAAAAAAAAAAAATTTGGAATCGATTACCGGCTAAGTGAAAATAGATAGACACTTGTTTTTTTTTACGTGTTTGTTGCTTGCGTTATATGAAACGCGGAACATTTTGCCGGCACCGCGGCAGAGCACTGCTCCTTGCCGCCTCGCGCGTCATCCACGGCTCTCCGTTCCTCTGTCTGCATGTCACGTGGCTGTACGGCTCTCACCCGTGTCTCTCGCTTCCCCTTGTGCGGGCGCGTTGCTCAGTGGCATTTGTCGCCTCTAGAAGTGTTTGCACGTGGCTGTACTTCTCCCGCCTCCACTCTTGCCCTATAGCTCCCCTTACCTGGCGCAGCGCCGTTGCGGTGACTCGAAAGACAGTTCGGCGTTTCGACCCCTTACTTCTACTTCCCACCCCAACCTTGAGCGGCCACAATGAGGCCTCTCTGTGAGTTAATGATCGTAGGACCTCTACTAAATACTCCTGTTCTCCACCCATTTCCGCATCCCATCTCAGAAGACACATTGAATAAAATAATTGCGAATCTCCCCCACCCCTCTCGGCGGCGGTGACCCACTATAGGATGGCGCGATGGGGCGTCGCCGCAGCGACGGCTCGATACCGGCGGATCGTGGTGTGTGCTGCCCAATCCGAAACGCAAAACCGCCTCCGTTCGGCACTGCGTGTTCTATATGCGATTGCCTGCTGTTGAAGTAAGGCAGCAGCTGCGCTCAAAGATCACATTACCAGGAAGCGTAATCGTCGGCGAGTATTTTTTTTAAATGACGCGTGTCAGAGAAATCTACAGACAGAGTTTGTGCGTTTTTTTTTTCATTTGACAAACATAACCATGCGAAAAGGCTGCTGTTCAAAAAACCACGTTGTTTTTGTTTTGTCGAGGTCGCTGTACGTAAAGCGTGGATGAGCTTTGTTGCGAAAATCGCAGACACTAAAATGTTAGTATCAAGAAAGAAAAGCTTTAATACATCATCTGAAAGTTAATGATTTTGACACACATTTCTTTCTAAACGTATAATTTTGATTCAGGGACGCAAGGAAAACACAACATTCACTTGTGGTTCCCTCCAGCCATTCAAATTTTCTCGAAACTTCCGCTGAGACAGTGGGTACAAAATATGTTCTAGTTTTTAAAATAGTACCACGCACGATTTTCTAATCACCATGCGCCACTGTTTCTTGGGTCTGACGACGTTCCCAAAGTTGGTATCTTTCTTGCTTTGGGGGGAGAAGAAATGTGACTCATTTGGAGCAGAAACTAGAGCGAGAAGTTATTGCAGGCATTTAGTCTGTGAACTTAAATTTAAAAGTCAAGAGCTGTAAACCATGCATTAAAGAAACGGAACTGCGCAAGAACTCAGTAAGGAGAGGTTTAGGGGAGACGAGTGGTTAAGAGCAGATATGTAAATATTGTGGGCAGATGTATGCGAGCTCCCGCAGAACAAATGAGTGTCGCGATTTTCGGAGTGAGAGCTATTCTGGAACACGGCGTGGCAGCCGTTGATGTCTCGCTGTACTAAATTCTTTCTGGATTTCTATTGCAGTGCTTATTCAGGCGCTTAAAATAAAACTACGAATATGATGGTCCTACGTGGTAATGAGCTCATTTGTATAAAGTGCAAATGTCCGCAAAGATTCACCGAACATTGCGTGGCTTAAGGTGCCGGAAGAGGAAGGAGTAAGCCAGACAATATACTTCTGCCGAGACATTCATTTCATTCATTCGTTACGGTTTCATTCTTTAGAAGAAAATATAAATTTTTGGTAGGGATACCTGGGCGGAAATGCTGATTTTAAACAGCTTGACTGGGTCTGGGCAACTTGGAAGCATTTAGCAGTTGTGACACTCGGCAGATTAAACAGAATAATGATAAAGCATAGCCATTAATAACAAATGCAGGTGACATGCACATATTCTTGCATATATACTCACATTTATAGTAAAACACGCATATATCATATATACACAAACACTGATTACACTTTTATAGTCCAAAGAGTTACCTACAGCAAAAAGTTATAGCATATTGATTTCCAACAATTATAGAGGTTCGAAGTCCAGTTGAGGTCTAAAATAGAACCGCTTGTACAATTTGCATATCATCGTGAAAGTTAACAGTATTATAAGGCTATGCTTTCGGAAAATATTCTTTTAGCTTTTTCAAAGTAGAGCCCTTGTTATGCTTATACCTGTTTAATATCCAGGTAAATTATGTTCAAGGGTTTGTAATTAGTACTTTCAGCGGAAACGCGGTATAAATGACAAATCCGTTTCTTTTTTCGTGAAAATCTTACTTAGTGCGGGTTTTATTGATGCTGTTTGTTTAAAGAAATCGTAAAAGAAGCAAGCCGAAAAATAGAACGAGTGCGAAATACGAAAGTTGTACATGTTAGGCGAGGCCACAGTCTTATAGGTCTGAAGTGCAACGCCAGGGTGTGATAAGTACGAAATGGTTGCAATGCATCCAACTTTTTTTGTGACACGTGAATTTTTATAATGTTTGTCTGAGTAGTTGTGAAGCTTGCTATGCTGCAGTAGTTGATATGTGCCGCTTGCAACAGTGCGTGATGTATTTGAATTTTGACAGATGTCGGAAAAATACTGCGATAATGTCCCATCAGTCCACATACATGAGATAGCTTTCTGCAGATTACGTTTACGCGTGTATCCCAAAATAAATAGGCCTCGAAAGTGACACCCAGTATTTTGTGTTTGTCGTTGAATTCGATTTTATGGAGCCAAATAAACGCCGCGATTGTTCCTCAAAGATTTGTTCCTGTGCGGAACACAATGGTATTGGTTTTGGTTGGATTCATTACAAGTTCATTTTGTTGTGAGTGGTAAAAGAACTTCTCAAGAAATAGTTGCATTTTCCAGGCGAAACGTCTGCATCTGGGCCAGAAGATAAAACAGTGGTATCGTCATCACAAATAACGAAGTTTGGTGAAGTGTCTATATCGGGAATGTCATTTGTCCATATACTAAATAAAAATGGGCCCTAAACGCTGCCTTGCAGTACACCTTTCTTAATTGTCAGATAAGAAGACCGGTTTTCCTCCAATACTGTCTGCGCTCCCTTCGTCAGATAGCTCTTAAAAAGTTTCATAGCGTTACCGCATTCTTATCGTCACCACTTAGCCTGCCTACTGAGCACATTGATCTAAATAGCGAACCTTTTACACTCTCTCTATATCTTATGACCCCAAGTTAAGCAAAAAAAGTTGAGCTACCGTAGTGAATACAATAAAGTGGTAGTCGTTTGAACTAATAATCCAGATAACATAAAATAATCGCGAACTTTTTAGGCAGTGGACTCCACACTTGCTATTAACAATACTGTCTTCTGCTTTCGGTGCGTTAAAATATTTTCTCAGCGGGTTGTAACGACTAGGGCTGAGTGATAAGTTACCCCAGTTAGGTACACGTCATAGAAGAACAATAATTAAGCAGGGCTCAAGGAGTGGTACCCGTAAAGTGGCTGCAATGTTGAGCTGCGCGCAGGGAAATTGTTAGAAACAACTAAAAAATATGACTAGCCTTCTTCTTTATCTGAAGGCTACTGTCTTGTACTTCTTACAGGGCTATTAGACTTTATAGAACCAAATTTTTCAACGCTTTATGAGTGAAATTAGAAAGGACAACACGCTTTTTATGGATAGCCATCTGATGTGATAACGATATTGCGATAATGTCTGTTCCCTGGAAATTTTGCTGCGCCTATAAAAAATATGCAAGTTCCCATTTTTCGGGATGTATTGTTTAAGGAAAGCGGAAGGGGTGAATGGTTTCATTGTAGGTGGCTAAGAAACAATCGGAATAGCTTTGCTATATATCTTGTGCAATGTTGCAAAATAATGTCTGGAGCTCTAATCAACCAGGACCGCTGTACAGGCAAGCAATAGAAATTTAGCTAGTAATTTTCCGCTTGCCTGGGTAACAAATGGCCCACACTACTCAACAGCAAAAAAAGAAGAAAAAAAGAAAAAAAAATCAAGAAGAACCAATCTTACGATGAATGTCGATATTAATGTGATTAGCAGTAAAGCAATGCTGCAGCACATTGCATTGCCAACGCCTCAATGTGTATGCAACCGGGCTCCCCTGTCGTGCTTTCTACTGCACACGCTTCTCCGTTTAGTGGTGCAGCTGTAGGTAGTGCGATATAGGAGCGTGAAGACTACGTGAAGCCGCTAAGCATTAAAAAAAGATTGGTAAAGAATGGCTAAGAAGAAGGAAGAAAACCGAGAAAATAAGTCTTTTCTCGTCGTTTCACACTTCCTTTCACGCCCCACCATTGCTGCCAACTCAAGTGGAATAAAGGCGCAACGGATTCGCCTCTTTCACATTCGTGTTCCCGGCGTTCTTGTCCAGAGGCCGTAATAGCGGGCGTGTACTTAAACTGCGCTTTCGACTAGAAGATACGGGGATGCTAATTTTCGCTGCGCCTTTACAAATGATCGACCCGAGAGGAATGGCTGGTTCCAAAGTATCTTTTTAAGGAATGTAAACTTCGCAATGGGCTATTAAATGGTTTGAGCTATGAAGCGTCGTGTTGTCTTCAGCGTACCTCGTCCATAAACGAGGGCATTCTTTGGAGATGCAGAACCATTTTCTACAGACATCTGGCCCCTCGAGGAGTCAGATGAAAACAGAAAAATGAAAAGTTAGTTCTTGCTAATGTAAGCTGTAGGAATTTTATTATAATGAGCCACCGAGAACGGCTGACTATTCCGTATTTTCTGTCGTTACGTTACATGACATTATTAGGTCAGAACGTGCCATCTGGAGTGGAAACGTTCCTAAGATTGAGGCAGACGTTTCATTTTTATAAATTTCGAGGAGTTACAAAACACTGTTGCAGCCTTAGGTTATGTCTTGAATGCAGCTACATATGATAGTTTGGAGGAGGGTTCCGGTTGATAAAGTCAAAGGCCCGGAAATTGGGAAAACGATAACCAACAGGTTTACTGGCACTTGAACAAAATCAATTTACATCGTTGAATAGGTAAAACAGATAAAAATTCAAGTGTTTTGCGAAGAGCGTCTGGATGAGCCTCGCTTCCACGGCCCAGAGCAGCTTGTTTTCTCTCCGCACCGTCACTATACCACCTCTGTTGCAACCCTCCTTCCTGGTGGTAACCAGTCATACACAGGTCCCATCCCACAGGACGATAGCCAATCAAGAAGCTCAAACAACACCGTTGCACGCGGAATGTCGGACTGTGGCCCCACCAAGTTCCAGCGGGCGCCAAGTCGGAGAGAATATCTGGTCGCAGGAATGGGAGAGGACATCTTTTGATCCCAATAGTTCTTCTCCTATGCTCCTTAGTAGGGTCCCTGGCAGTGACACCTCTTCCTTTCGACGCGCTTCTTGCCTGAGGAGTGGAGCTCGTTATGGGAAAATTATCAGCACCCAGCATCGCGTGGAAACTGTCCTCCTACTGTGTTCCCAGTGTCGCTCTCGCACTGTATTCTCGCACGTGACCAACACCATGTTGTCTGCTGCAGTCATATACGTTCCTTTTTACGCTCATTTTCGAATCTGTTTTCTGTTGCGGGGGGATGATTGCAGTGGTGGTGCTACAGGATGTGTTAGGTTGACTGGTAACACTTTGACTGGTATCTGACTCATGACTCCTTTAAAATGCTAGGTATTAATCAGTAAGCAACTACGATTTTTCTATCTGGCGTACGTGGTGCAAAACGAATGTAAAAAAGAGCACCTTTCCAAGAGAGAACGACACAGGAGGTAGTAACACGAGCACGCGTGCACGAGCACGCCTGAGGTGGAAGTGCATTAGGGGATGACGTGAATAACGCGAGCATGCGTGAACCCACACATCAACGAGCCCGTGCCATGGGTGCACACGCATGTGAATGCACATCCGTGTGCGCCTAGTGAGGGAACACGAACTTCTGAGAGTCATTTTTTAAAGTAAGCATAAGTCGGTACAATCGGCCGAGAAAAGTGGTCGCCAACGATAAGTATTGGGTTAACTGACAACGAGAGAGGCTGCATCGCCTGAAGACGTTGTTGCGCAAAAGGAGGGAAATGAGATGGACAGAGAGAGACATCACAAAAGACAGAGGGGCATCTTAATGAGTTCTGCAGAAGCAATAAGTCAAGGGGTAAGTATGTAGCCACTTCAAAAGGGAGTGTAATAAGGCGCAGTTAGATTAATTAAAACAAACAGCGTCATAACATAAAATAATTAACGTACCGATGTGACAGGTGTAATTACCATTACGTTCTGACAGGTCAACTGCCCTCAAATTTCGGACGGCGTTAGAAACCATACTATTGATACTGCAGATGTATAGCTGTATCTACGCAAGAATTGACGTTTGTAATACAAATGGAGATATCAATGAAAGAACCCGCAAAATCGAACGTTTAGTATATCGAAATATTGCGAAATTGGGGCATTCGCAGGCGCAAGTTGGAATCAGCTGGCAAAGAACATAGGTAATCGGAGATCGCCGGCAGAGTCCTGCAATGGATAGGAAATAGGCTGATGATGGTGATGGCGATGACGACGACGACGATGATGATGATGATGGTGATGATGATCATGATGATCATGATGATGATGAAGCGTTGCTGAGGCTTCCATAACTGAAGAGGCTGAGCGACTGCTGTTTCAGGCGACATGACCTAAGACAAGTACGTCGAAAAGCAGATTGCACTAACGCTATTTCATGTTAGCGCAACGTGATGAATCTTGACGTCCTTACATACACGCTAGTATTCGTACCGATAGTAGGATAAAAAATCTATTGACTCTGTAGTCGAATGGCATTGCATAGGTGCAAGAAAAGCACAAAGAACATTTACTTTTAGTATTCTTGGATAGCGAAAAACCAAGCGATCTTGTATAAGCGAAATGCGGCCGCACTTGTAACACTTTTCGCGAGCCTCGTGCAGTACGCGCCAAATACTGCAATACTATTGCGAGTGTCAGAAAAGTGATGGCTAGCAATCAAAGATTGAACAAATGAGCAAATGAATGAATGAATGAATGAATGAATGAATGAATGAATGAATGAATGAATGAATGAATGTGTAAAAAGAGAAAAAGAAATCCGCAAGGTAGTGTTGAACTGACGAGTAATATAAAACAGCTGAGGTAAATAGTATGCGTGCGTGTGGAGGACGGGCATATTGCCACGCTGCAAGCATGCCAGTCCCACCACGACACGTGAACACAGCTTTTGGTAGAATTAGTGCATCGCATGCAGCACCCTTAAAAGCGTTTGACAGGAGAGGCGAACAAGTACATGAAATTCGCAAGATAAGCTATTTTACCGATTTCCTATAAAATGCGTTTTCGTTCCACATAGTCAACATGCCATTCTCAAGAACTCTTCATGCGAAACACATCTTCCATCTTTATGCACGATATGTATACGGATGTGTGAGTCAAATTCTAATAATAATAATAATAATAATAATAATAATAATAATAATAATAATAATAATAATAATAATAATAATAATAATAATAATAATAATAATAATAATAATAATAATAATAATACAACTTTTAGTAAAATTTCAAATATTCTCTTCTTTAGGAAAAGAAGTTCATGATCAAACATACGCGGATAAATCTACACGACGCCTTTGCGTAATTAAGTGAAGTGTTCTTTAAATATGGACAGCAGCATATATATCCTAATCTATATTTGTCAACACTTGTCCATTGTATCCGGTGTTTCCTAGAGCACAGTCCTTAGATGTTTGCTTTTGCTTATGTACATTGCTGACTTCCTTCATAATAATTCTTCGAATCTCCGCGTTTTCGTCAACGATTGGGCTCATAAGTGCACCATTATTAACCAATCCAACTAAAGTCCCTGCAAAACACCCGACATAAACAAAAACAAAACGAAAGAAGTTTAACAGCTGGACTATGTCCATCAGCTTTAGTAAAACAGCAATAATACACTTCTAATGTCATGGCTTTTATGTAGTCCTCTTCCCCTCCCTTTTATGTTTCTAGCCAAGCTGTAACTGTGAGCAACACCACTAAATACATGCTCATACATGCTAGTGCATACATGTAGTGCCTAGCTGGGTCTTATTAATACGATTATAAGATCTCCTAACAGCATCCTCGGCTGCTTACGTTGTATTTTTGCACTGTCACGCACCCACCCTCGCACCCTCTTTTGTAAAGCTCATGGTGTAGATTTTCTTTGGTGGTAAACTAGTGTATGATTCTAATATATTTCATCAACGCTGGTTAATTTCACTTTTATCGTTTAATCAGTTAAGAACTGAGTCACTCCATTCACATGAATATAAGACTATAAGTACCCCCATGACTACAATACCATACCGACCAGCAACGGACAAACAAGGGAGCCATTCAGGATGGAGCAAATGTTTTCACAACGAGACGTGCCTTCGCGAAGCACAGAGAGACTTGAATCGTGGAATACCCACTTGCGACACCAAAATATTAAAGAAAAAACCGGTAGCGAGGTACTCGCCCGTTACTTGCCTGTTAGATTTACCATATTCTGATATTAGTGGGGAGGCACTATTTGATTCACTTGGCGTTTTGTCGGTGTCCAACGACGCCCAATGAATTACTTTATTAGTAGGCACGCAAAAAATGTAAGTATTATATGTATGAGATCGATGTATAGCATAGAAAAAGGCCACAATGTATGAATATTGGTTATGTAGCCATGTCCAGGCATTATAGAATGAGAGATTGGAAAAGTAAATTCGGAATGCGTTTGTCCGTAGTTGGATTCGAGCCCAGTCCCCTCCGCGGAAGCTTTGAAGTGAGGGCCAGAGATGTTACGTCTACTCAATAGCAGCAGGTGTCATCGGCGAGATGAAAGAGCGCTTAGTTCGTGCGGCGCGCTTAGCAGTTGATGAGGTCACGGAAGAAGGGCGCTCGGCAGACCTGTGGCTTGTAACACCTAATGATTCGAGATGTCGTGAGAGAAGGTTCTCAACGTGTATATAATATTACCGGTTCGTTGGCTTAACTCCATTGCGTGTTGCAGAATGGATCAAGGATCAAGGAGATCAAGGAGAATACCTCGGCGGCGCCTGCAAAGCCACGTGGTCGACCGCGAAAGTGCGTCTCGGAATGTGTTATCGCAAAGTGATCGCCCATGTAGCCCCACAATGTGTTCCCTTTAGTGCTTCCGCAGTAGTGCAAGTTTCGCTGAGTTTTACGCGAAGGTTTGAAGCGCGCCGTCTCGGAGAAGGGTGCCGTGAGGATAACCGCGTTAAAGGAAGCACACGCAGTGTTCCAGAAATAGAACAAAAGAATGCCGATGATTTGCCCAGGTGAGCAGGTATATATTCCATTAGTAGGAGTATTTATTTTCGAACTAGCAAGAAAGACGTGCCAGCCTGGATGGCGCCGACATGATGTCCAAGGCTTTCCGACCGTGCAAGACGTCCAGTTTACCACCCCGTGCACTATAATCGTATTGTAGGCAACATCGCACTAAGTGTTGCGGGCTCCCCAGTTTTTTTGAAGGTAAGATTTGTGGCCGAGCTCAGCAGCTTTTTCATGTACATCTGGCGCATATCACCGAAGGCAAAGGACGCACGCTTCGATAACTGGCATCGAACATCCTTTGTCGCGTGTAAGCCCGCTCGGGGAGACGCTTGGCGCCTTTCCATCCGCAGTGGCGCTTGAATAAACCGACGCACCAAAAAGAGCACGAGTTGAACAGGACAATATGGCTCCACTACACAAGAGGTAAAGAAATTATAGATGTAAAATGTACTGCATGTAAATATGTGTATATATTATCCATCCTGTCTCTAATTCACTGCAAATAAGTTAACTTGTTTCGTATAACACGCTGCTACCTATTGCTAATATTTATGCGTCGAAAACCATATTTTATGAAGCTGTACACACATCCTTCATGAGCGAGTCACACCGAGAGTGCTTCGTTTTGCCTAGACGTCAATGGCAGTTGAGCTTGCTTGTTTTTTTTTATATTTTTTTTTACGTGTACCCGGCTTTCACGAAATAACTTTCAAGTTTTGCCAGCTCAGCCCATTCAGTTGGGCAGAAACAAACACATAAATGAGAGAAACACTGCATGGTAGTAGCTTTTGGCAGCGCAAATCTATACGGGGCAGGAAGAAGTAACTCTACAGAACGAGAGCAAGAGAAGCCGCGCCTGACTGACGACTTCCACGCGGATGCGAGCCGCAGGCAATTCCAAGTCATTAGGTTCACCATTGTGGAAGACGCCTCGAGTGCGGATTTTCGCCTCTCGCTGTGGAAGCAAGGACGACCTAAGAAATTCTAATGTGGTGCGCGTGCTACGAAAATAGCCTTGAGGATGGTTAAAGAAGAAGAAGAGAACTCGCTCTCCGGGTTTCACACACATCTTCGTGCTCTGATACAGAGAGGGAAGTGCACGCAAACTCTTGGAACCGAAATTCTAAAAGCACTACTTCAAAAGGTGTGTAAGGGATAATTACTCATTAGGGCCCTTTAGTCAGTGCGATGAACTATTCGAGATGTTGCTGGGCGATTCCAGGAGCAGAGAGTGCGCTTGTGCGCTGCGGTTTAGGCGTTGATTTTGGAACGCACCGTTTCCGAGACGTGCACCGTGAGGCTAATCATGTTAAAGCAAGACCATGCGGCGTCGCAAAATAAGAACAAAACAACGCCGGTCACATGGATTGGCGAGCAGGTATAACTTCCAGTAATACGAATATAGTTTTTCGAACTAACAAGAAAGACGTGTCTGTCTTGATGGCGTCGACATCATGCACGAGGCTTTTTGACAGTGCATTCAGAACATGGGTAGAAGTTGAGGACCTACAATTTGCCACTGCCTGCACCATAAGCTTATTGTTCGCAACATCGAAAGGCGTCAACACGCAAAAGAACATATTAATGAGACTTCTCTTGCACTCATTAAGACTTGCCGTTCACCTTGAAATGGAAGTTTCATGGAGGTTAATTTCTCGTAACAACCGCAAGGGCAAGATCAGGCAGTAAGCTAATCGAAGAATCACTCCTCCGTCACCAGGTAACCAGGCAACGGGATAGCCAGGATGAGCCCAGCACTCTGCCTTACACTGGGGAATGGAGAAAGCGAACTAAAAGATGAGAAGGCGAAGCTAACACTTTACCCGGCCACACAAACAATGAAGCTTTCACCGTTCTCTTCATCCCAATTTGTTGTATTGGCTGGTGTAGCTCAAGAATAGCGCAGCCCTTTTGTTGTTTTTGCACATCGCAGATGCCAGTTCAAGATCACATACCTGTCCGAAGGATAATCCGTTCAATTTCATTTATTTTCTATGCACAAAAAAATAAAAAATAAATTTATCAATATGAACGATAGCCTGCAGTCACACAAGAGATGTTTCCGCTTTCTTATCTGCTCCCCATGTGTTGTAACTAGCCCCCATCGCCATTCTGACGTGGAATGGGTAGGGTTGAGTAAAAGACGTTTCTATATAACAGGCACTAATGTTTCCCCTCATCGAGTAAAATCGAGTAAGTTTTCATTTCTAATGGCGATCTATAGCGTGCACGAGGCTTGTATTCTAATAGGAGCTTTCAAGTTATGTAAGGTGCAATTATTCCTCCATAACAATGAGAAAGAAGGCGGGGGGGGGGGAATAAGCCGCCAAGCTAAGCTGTCATTACTTTACCGTGAGCATCTGACCTGGCAGGTTGTCTGCCGAGGGGAACTCAATCAATGCTGGAAACAACTTCTAAGATGGTTCAAAAGTGCGCATCTCTTCTATAACAAACCCTAACGAGTGCATCACATCAAAAGTTCGTAAATAAATGCAGATAAAGATAGCCACAACCGCGTGCCATTTGCGTGTATCGGCAATAAGAAAATGAGATGCTCCTTTCAGCATTGATGTAGCTCTATTTTTGTGCGTTTTTGAAATAACTTATGAGACTAGGACTAACAGGGATCGAGCTAGATCCCCCGCTTCAGTGGCATCTGTATGACTACCGAAGTCTGTAATACCAGGAGAGACACGAAGGTTCCGAACACAAGGCCGCCTGAGATTACTTCCGAAGTGCTTGACTTGTACAAAAAGAAACAAAATATGCTGTTTCACGCTCCCAGAGTGCTTTAGCGGTATCAAGAGATGTAACATATTGTCTCGCTTGTTGTCCGATGGAGAAATGAACGAGAATTCTTCGCTAAGTACGCATAACAATGCGGGCGTAATTAACTCCCAATTTAATCGATATTATTCACATTGCACTCATAATAATAATAATAATAATAATAATAATAATAATAATAATCAGCCTGGTTACGCCCAGTGAAGGGCAAAGGCCTCTCGCAGACTTCTCCAACTAATTCATGTCATGTACTAATGTGATCATGTTGTCCCTGCAAACTTCTTAATCTCATCCGCCCACCTAACTTTCAGCCGCCCCCTGCTACGCTTGCCTTCCCTTGGAATGCAGTCCGTAACCCTTACTGACCACCGGTTATCTTCCCTCCTGTCCTGCCCATGCCCATTTATTTTTCTTGATTTCAATTAAGATGTCATTAACTCGTGTTTGTTCCTTCAACCAATCTGCTCTTTTCTTATCTCTTATCGTTATACCTAACATTCTTCTTTCTATAGCTCGTTGCGTCGTCCTAAATTTAAGTAGTACCCTTTTCGTAAGCATCCAGGTTTCTGCGCCGCACGTGAGTACTGGTAAGACACAGCTGTCATAAACTTTTTTCTTGAGGGATAATGGAAACCTGCTGTTCATGATCTGAGATTGCCTGCCAAACGCACTCTAACCCATTCGTATTTTTCTGATTATTTCAGTCTCATAATCCGGATCCGCAGTCACTACCTGTCCTAAGTAGATGTATTCCCTTACCACTTCTAGTGCCTCGCTACCTATCGTAAACTGCTGTTCTCTTCCCAGGCTGTTAAACATTACTTTAGTTTTCTGCAGATAAATTTTTAGACCCACCCTTCTGCTTTGCCTCTCGAGGTCAGTTATCATGCATAGCAGTTGGTCCCCTGAGTTACTAAGCAAGGCAATATCATCAGCCAATCGCAAGTTACTAAATTATTCTCCATTACCTCATATCCCCAATTCTTCCCAATCCAGGTCTCTGAATACCTCCTGTAAACACGCTGTGAATAGCATTGGAGATATCGTATCTCCATGCCTGACGCCTTTCTTTATTGGGATTTTGTTGCTTTCTTTATGGAGGACTATGGTGGCTGTGGAGCCGCTATAGATATCTTGCAGTATCTTTACATACGGCTCGTCTACACCCTGATTCCGTAATGCCTCCATGACTGCTGATGTTTCGACTGAATCAAATGCTTTCTCGTAATCAATGAAAGCTATATATAAGGGTTGGTTATATTCCGCACATTTCTCTATCACCTGATTGATAGTGTGAATATGGTCTATTGTTGAGTAGCCCTTACGGAATCCTGCCTGGTCCTTTGGTTGACGGAAGTCTAAAGTGTTCCTGATTCTATTTGCAATTACCTTAGTAAATACTTTGTAGCCAACGGACAGTAAGTTGATTGGTCTATAAATTTTCAAGTCTTTGGCGTCTCCTTCCTTATGGATTAGGATTACGTTAGCGTTCTTCCAAGATTCCGGTACGCTCGAAGTCATGAGGCATAGCGTATACAGGGTGGCCAGTTTTTCTAGAACAATCTGCCCACCATCCTTCAACAAATCTGCTGTTACCTGATCCTCCCCAGCTGCCTTCCCCTTTTGTATAGCTCCCAAGGCTTTCTTTACTTCTTCCGGCGTTACTTGTGGGATTTCAAATTCCTCTAGACTATTCTCTCTTCCATTATTGTAGTGACTTCCATTATTGACTATATAAATCTCTACAGAACTCCTCAGCCACTTGAACGATCTCATCTATATTAGTAATGATATTGTCGGCTTATCTCTTAACGCATACGCCTAGCTGGTTCTTTCGTATTCCTAATTTGTTCTTCACTGCTTTTAGGCTTCCTCCTCTCCTGAGAGCATGTTCAATTCCATTCATATTATACTTCTTTATGTCAGCTGTCTTACGCTTGTTGAACAACTTCTAAAGATCCGCCAGTTCTATTCTAGCTGTAGGGATAGAGGCTTTCATACATTGGCGTTTCTTGATCAGATTTTTTGTCTGCTGTGATAGCTTACTGGCATCCTGTCTAACGGAGTTCCCACCGACTTCTATTGCAGATTCCTTAATGATTCCCATAAGATTGTCGCTCATATCTTCAACACTAAGGTTTTCTTCCTGAGTTAAGGCGCAATACCAGTTCTGGAGCTTGATCCGGAATTCCGATATTTGCCCTCTTGCCGCTAACTGATTGATTGGCTTCTTAGGTACCGCTTTATTCCGTTCCCTCCTCAAGTCTAGGCTATTTCGATTTCTTACCACCCTATGGTCACTGCACCACACCTTGCCAAGCACGTCCACATCTTGTATGATGCCAGGGTTAGCGCAGAGTATAAAATCTATTTCATTTCTAGTCTCGCCATTTGGGCTCCTCCAGGTCCGCTTTCGGCTATCCCGCTTCCGGAAGAAGGTATTCATTATCCGCATATTACTCTATTCTGCAAACTCTACTAATAACTCTCCCCTGCTATTCCTAGAGCCCACGCCATATTCCCCCACTGACTTGTCTCCAGCCTGCTTCTTGCCTACCTTGGCATTGAAGTCGCCCATCAGTATAGTGCATTTTGTTTTGACTTTACCCACCGCCGATTCCACGTCTTCATAGAAGCTTTCGACTTCCTGGTCATCGTGACTGGATGTAGGGGCGTAGATCTGTACGACCTTCAATTTGCACTGCTTATTAAGTTACACGACATGACCTGCCACCCTCTCGTTAATGCTAGAGAATTCCTGTATGTGACCAGCTATATCCTAATTAATGAGGAATCCGACTCCTAGTTCTCGTCTCTCGGTTAAGCCCCGGTAGCACAGAACGCGCCCGCTGTTCAGCACTGTATATGCTTCTTTCGTCCTCCTAATTTCACTGAGCCCTATTATAGCATATTTACTGTCCTCTAATTCCTCCAATAGCACTGCTAGACTCGCCTCACTAGATGACTTTCTAGCGTTAAACGTTGCCAGGTTCAGATTCCAATGGCGGCCTGTCCTGAGTTAGGGATTCTTAGCCCCCTCTGCTACGTCGCAGGTCTGACCGCCGCGTTTGTCAGTTGTTTCGCAGCAGCTGGGGACTGAGGACCGGGGTTTGATTGTTGTGTTCATATAGGAGGTTGTAACCAACTACTGCACCAGGGCGGCCAAGCCTTCTCTGGTGAGGGAGTGCGTTACCGTTTCTGGTCTCCGGGATGAGGCCAAACTCCATGCCTGTTTATGCAATTTTATCGATACGCGGATTTTTTTTTTAATCCGGTGGGAAATTGCGCGGCACCGGGATTCAAACCATGGCCATCTTGCACGCGAGGTGGATGTTCTACCTCTACGCCACCGCTGCATGCTCCATTGCACTATACGCGTGCAAAGAAGGAACCGCTGTAAATATACAGCGACTGTGCGCTTGTGCGCCTCCCTCCCCCCCTGCGTTTTGTTTTTGCTCGTCCCTTTCGCACTTAAAACATGAACCAACTAGTCCAGCAATTCACGCTTCCGAACTAGATACACAGCGTGCTTTTTTTTTACAAGCCGTACTTTTCATAAGAAGGCTATAAGCGCAGCAAACAAAGCGTTTGTGCAGGCAAGTTTCTAGGTGAGGTGGACATACTTTGCTGGTAATAACGCGAGGTTCAGTAGAATATTTACGAAAAATGATTTATGACTTTTGTTACAGCCTTGGGGGCTGTGTTTAAGTTTGAAATTGAAAGCAGTCACATTTAAATGCACGTTTACGTTTTGAAAAACTTAAAAACCACACCTTATTCGGGATCGTTATCGTCGAATTTCAATGGCCAATTCAGTCAATACCGAAACCTAGCGCCGCGGGAACGCAAGAAAAGGCGGCGCTGCTGTCACATCAGACCGAAGATCCCCTCGACGACAAGCGCATGTGAGTTGCGGGCCCAACGTCTCGGTCAATCATGGCAGCTACTGATAAGTCATGGTTTGATTGGCAAGTATGTGTGGCTTTGTGTCGGGTCTGAATTTGCTGCAGCATGCTATCATTCAAGCTTCATTCCACACTTCTTTACGGGTCGTTGCCGTTTGACGCACACCCGGACGTGCTCAGCCTCGATAGTGCCTCGATTAGAACTTTGGAGTTTGAAGATCTCGAATGATTTGGTTTTTCAAAATATTTAAAATATTGATGTGCATGAAAGTGCTCCTGCCTCCAAATTACACATTTAGGCTACTGCACCTAGCATACTAAAAAAAAGTTAATTAATGAATTTGTGTTATTAGTGTTCTGTACCTCACATTCGTAGAGGTAGAGTGTGTCCGCCTCGCTTAGGCACTCGCCTGCAAGAAATTCACGCACGATTACGATAGTCGCTAATGCAATATTTTAACGCAGCTCTATACGTGCATTCATTTTCGCGATATATTGGCTGGCGCCGACAATCTGCGTCTTGCGACACGTTACAAAGGGAGCAAAGGCTGGCGCATTTTCCTCGATAATCGTGAGATCATGAGAGGCAGCGCGTAGGTGACACGTGGGTGGGATTCACAGCAGACGCCGCAGACAGCCCTCCATCCATGCATAGCTTTGTTTCCATACAGACGATGCGTGCTACTCGGGCGCCAAATTGTAGCCATTATCACCGAACAGCCCGTCTTGCAAGGCACTACGCCTTTCTTGTCACGATTTCGTACCACCAGCGTGGAGAGTGGCCCTTCGTAGCGGAGAAATCGCAACAGGCGTGTCAGCGGCGACAACATCCAAAGGAGTGTCATATCGAGCTTTACTTGCAGAAATTCGCCATCACCCCTTGCAGGAGCAGTGATCCCCACCAAAAACTCTGGTAATGCCGACCGACCTCAGCAGCAACGAGTGTAGCCTTGGCCACCTCACGGCAACCTGAGCCTCCCCCCCTCTCCCCCGTGGGAAGCGCAGATGAAGTCGGCCACGTGAGGGAACGCCATGGTCGTCGGCAACTCAGCGCATGTGCAGGCCGTCTACGCTCTGATATTCCCCCGTCTTCCTCCACTTTCCGCCTTGTAGATCCGCTGCACCCTCCTCCTGCGCCTTCCTCCTCTTCTCTTCTCTAGGGCAATTCTTTCATCTACCGCTGCGTTCTGCGTTCGCTTTCATTCTTTGCTGCGCTCGTTTATTCGGCTACGCCGATGACTATCTCCACAGGGACGTTTTGTTAAGAGCTGTGCTCTCAAAGTCTGTGTTCGCTGCATTGATTGCTTCTTTAAAATATCTGTATTGTTTAAAGAAAAAGCACCCTGTAGAAATGTTAAGGCAAAGCTGCCACACAGCACACTTTTGGAAAAAGAAGCGAGTTGGCTGAGACTAAGCAGGTCTCGCGTGAGGCAACCGCACCTGGAAGGAACTTTCGGTGGCGCCCTAAACAAGCGATACTTATTGGCAGAGTAGTAAACCTAATGCAGCGGCCGCAATTAGCACGCAATATAGTTAAAAATAAAGACATTGTATTATACTCCTGTAAAGGGTGCACCGCCGTAAACATACACATGTTAAGGCAAAGCTGCCACACAGCACACTTTTGGGAAATGGAGCGAGTTGGCTTGCATTGGGAAGGCTAGCGCTAGGCAAAGTTGTTTGAAAGTTGCCTTGGGCGGAGCCCAGAAGAAAGTAGAATTACTTGCATAGTAGGTAAAATTAATCGTACAGGCGTAAATAGCGCCGGTATAGTCGAAATTAAAGACATGGCGCTATACTTCTGTAAAAGTTGCACGGCCGTAGATGTACACATGTTAAGACAAAGCTGCCACAGAGCACACTTACTTTTGGGAAATGGAGTGAGCTGGCTCGTACTAAGCAGGGCTGGTGTCAGGCAACGCGCCTGGAAGGAGGTTCCGATGACGCTCACAACAAGCGATAATTATTGGCAAAGTAGGCAAACAACACTACGGCCACAATTGGCCATCAATATAGCAGAAATTAAAGACATTGCATTATGCTCCATATAAAGGCTGCACCGCCGGTTAAGCCAGAGCTGCCACACTGCACACTGTTGGGAAATAGATCGAACTGACTTGTACTAGTCAAGGCTAGCGCTAGGCAGTGGTGTATGTAAGGAGTCTTGGCAACAGCCCAGAAGAAAGCAGAATTACTTGCATAGTAGGTAAAATTAATGGTACAGGCGTAAATAGCGCCAGTAGAGTCAGAAATTACCCAGATTTCACAGTATACTGCACCATCTGCGAGACCAGTGCAACTTACCTTTGGGCAAAAAAATAAATAAAAGAAAGCAACATAACGGGTCAAACAAGGGTCCACTTTGAAGAAGACATCCACGTAACCTCCCATAAAAAGACTATGCGAATGAGATACGAAATGAATGCGTAATTAACATAAAACGGACACAGAAAGAGACAGAGTAGAGAGAAGTAATCAATATACGAGGGACGTTCCGAAAGTAAGCTTCGTCATATTTTTGAAAGCAATGACGGTGAAATAAAACAATAGGGGCCATAAGAATCCACGCCCTTTGTTGGTACCACGAGGGAAGGAGCATCAGCGGAGGAGTAATGGCATGCTGAGAGCGCCGAAGAAGAGAGAGGGTAGCAGCAGACTGGCGTTCCCGAGTTCATTCTAGTAAAAATAATGATGACAGACATACGTGCGCTCACAACGTGGTCGGCAATGGAAGTGCATACTGTTATCTGGTATGAATAGGCACGTGGAACTAACGTGTCCACCATCCATGAACAGCTAAAGATCATGTATCGTTAAGAGGTCATGTTTCAGGGCTTGCGTAACAGGGAACTGAGTTGTACCAGAGCGGTTTCTTCAAACTGATTGCACGCTAAGGCACATGTCTACACACATAAGGCGATCAAATGAAAAAAAAATAGTGCAAGCTGTACAGTTCATGATGACATAGCGTATCTCTTTTTTTTCAT
Source organism: Dermacentor variabilis (assembly GCF_050947875.1). NCBI lineage: Eukaryota > Metazoa > Arthropoda > Arachnida > Ixodida > Ixodidae > Dermacentor > Dermacentor variabilis. The sequence continues at coordinate 160,658,838 of NC_134569.1, read as the reverse complement.
GCTATGATGTTTCCGTGTGAAAATAAATGGCCACAGTTACTTTCGGAAAGTCCCTCGCATATTGATCGAATCATTACGACCACACGTTTTATCGGCGTCAAATGAAAGGCGATCAGTGGAACGCGCGGCTGAAGCATAACTGAAGGTATAGTAAGCGCCAACCAGTAATCACCATTGATCAAGCACGGACATCCCGTTTGGCCGCACTGCCACTGTGATGCTGCCTCTATACCGGGAATTTTTTGTTTCTTTTCTAGTTCTATTTTGTTTGAAAGCAAGAAATTGAAACTTAAGTATAACCTAAAATACCGCAATATATATAAGAAGGATATCATCGCAGCGGTCGGCGGAACCGGGCGATATATCGGTGTCATATGAAACGTGAACAGTGACCCGCGTTGTAAAGCATGCACCGTCTAGGAATCATCATTAGAGCTTGGTTCGCTCATCTCGCTTTCCTACCGTGGTTGAAGATGCTCGCCCTACTGCGATATCTTAGCGCCTGCATTCTTTATTATATCTTTTCTCACTTTCCAAAATAAAGAAAAGAACCAAAAAGAAACGAAAATATCACAATATAAGGGAGGCATCAGACTGCAGTGCGATCAACCGGATTGTGCGCGCCTGCAAGTAGTAATGCCTGGAACACGCAAGTAATACTAAAACGTTCCCAAGTACCCAAATGTTTGTTGGGCATTGCTAGAAGCGACAGTTCGCTGTCTTCTCAGCACAGCGCTGAAGTGCCTTGTTTTCCGCTTCTTCTGATAAAATGCCAATCACACTGGAGCAGCGTTTTTTTTGCGTGCTTTTCTCTCCTCTAGCTTACCTGTGCATAATTTGTTGTATATTGCACTGGGACCGGCAACTAGCCATTTTAGACTATAGGTCGAAATATTCTTAGTGCATACATTTTCTCATGTTCTTCAAAAATAAACTTTCATTTATTGACTGATTGAAAAAAAATTGTGCCGCGCATTCCACGTTTACGCAGGCGAAATCCCTTTCTTTATACGAAGTGAGATGAGAAGAAGGCTGGTTTCGTTGGTTCAGGCAGAGACAGAAAATTGCATTTAGGGTGCACTTCTCAGATATTTTGCCAAAAATAATCTTGTCAATGGGTTTAATGCAGTCGACCTCTGCGGCTCAAACCGGTGCGTCCGCATTCATTTTTTCGCTATAGAAACACAGGAACAAAAACTAAAGAAAAAATGCTCCTTGAATGCATTCCACAATGGTCCATCCGCGTTTTAATTCTCTCCCTTCATTCTGCTTATATAATTTCTTTAAAGGCGATGCATTTATTTACGTCGTAGGCGGCAAGGCTCGAGCCAGTTCATGTACAAGGATGCGCCAATTCGGTCTCCGAAAATGCGGGACGATGACGAAGCTGCTGCACATCAGAATATCACCGGACACATGGAACCAGTCAATATGAGACACTGTGCAAATTAAGGCGGGCTGCGATGGTAGGTAATGCACGTACGCTAAGACGTGAGCTCCCACACCAACATTCCGTAGTCGTAGTGCTGTCATCATCCTTCCGTCATCGTCGTTTCATTGCATTCATGATATTGTCGTCATTATTTCCATGTCTTGTCATCATCGTCTTTCTGTCGATTTGACTTTGTTCCTGTCACTGCGTTGTAATATCCTCGTCATATCATCGTCATAGCATCATCATGCCATTGTCAACATTGTCACCTCATCACAACGTCGATTTTATGTCGGCGCGGTTGTTTCATAGTCGTCATTTTGTCGTGGCATATGCACGGCCGTCAAAATAATGCCGCCATAACTTCGACCTAACGCCGTCGCCGTGATTACACTTACCTCATCTCTTCATCGACATGCAATCGCTGACACGCCTTTGTTTTCATGCCACTGCTGTCATGCCATGAATCATTTTAACACCGTCATTTCGTCGATATCACTCTAGCATCGGCATCACGTTGTCATCAAGCCAACTTCTTCAGACTATCAACGTCATACCAACGTCTTCCCTCCAGTGTCGACATCTAATGGTCGTCGTATGTCATCATCACAACATCGTCGTCACACCGGAACCTTCAGACCGCCATCGCCGCATCTGCTTCGCCATACGCTTATCGTTACTCTTGCATCGTCATGCCGTAGTCGTTATGCAATCGTAGTCACACCACTGTTGTCACTCTTCGCAATAGTTATAGTTGTCTAAACCATTCTGAATAACTTCGCATGACGCAGATAATCATGACCAACGGTATCTCCCTTAATATTTATCATTTATGTTGTTAGTGTCTGTAAGTAGCACTAGCTACTCCGCCGACATAATATCCAAAGAAATTCCTGTAATTGTTACAAGCAAGAGTTGGCGAAAATAGATGCAATGACATCAAATATGCAGCGCGATTGCAGAAGGAGCTTGTTTCACCGAGCGTTCAGTTGCCCTCTCGTGATTCGCCGGAGCCGCACTTTTCTCAGCGGCTGCCTTTGAGGCGGGGCGGGACCACAAAACGTACGCACGTCACGCTCCTGTCAATCATTGGAAAATCGAATGGCGTTGTCTTGTAGGAGTGGAACGGGTGACGGTGTCGTTCACTTTGCCGTTCCATTTGAAAAAAATGGCCGTTGCACTCGTAGAAGACGATGCGCTTGGCATCGGCCTGTAATAGCCGCTCCTGTCGTCGTTTTTTCGTTGCTCGCACAAACTGGATGGGTGTCGTGAGAAAGGTTTTTCCATGTGAAGGCCCGTTCCATCGCAACTTCTGTGACTGACTGTGGCGCACATTCTAAGCAGAGAGTGAGCCAGTGGTGTCAAGAAAAAAATGAATGTTCTTCCTGTTCTTCGCTTCTTCTGAACCATCAGTGTTGGAGGTCAATAAACGTCTCGCCATTGTTTTAGTCTTTGCAAGGGTGTATTTGCACAGCTGTCATATGGTGCAAGGCGTGCTTCTAGTGCACGAAGTTTCTCAACGTTGTCGCCATTAGCGTTCGCTACGCGGCGTTAACATGTTTCTGCCGTCGCTCGCTAGTGCGCTCGCTCTATCATGTAGAGCATGGGTCCTGAACGCAGCAGTACCGCAGTACTTTCCTTAAAGTGTGGCCCGCTGTGTATAAGTTTGTGTGTTCCCTAGCAGGCTATCTCGGTAAATTGTAGAATTTCCTTCCTCACCGTGAGTACATCTGGAAGATTCCATGGCGCATCTATGCATAAGCGGCCAGACGCAAGTGCCTTTTATTCCATTCCTCTAACGACTACAGTGCTGACTGCATTCGTTATGATTGGAGGGTTGCTTGTCTTTCTGGGAACACGTTCCACCTTCAGCACGACTTGGCGTTATCAATGGGAAAGTCTTCCGTCAGCGATGCCATACCCAAAGTGGCAGAGAAGATTTAACAGTGTTGAGCCAGCAGCAGAGTGTTCAGCTTACAACTGATGGCATGGCAAGTGCTAAGAAAAATTTTTCGGGTTGTCGTCGTCGTATTCTAGCTACGCCTACCTCAAGGAATGAGCCTAACCAATCGCTGCTTTATTGATAAATGATTGTTATTCCATAAAAGCAACACGCAGACTGGCATTGAGACGCATGCATGGGCCCAAGTGAACGTCTGTATGCGACGACATGATGGAATAGTGGACAAAATGTGAAACTCATTTGATTCGCCTGCGCTTCCTGAAGTTTTGCATGAGGTGCTGCAGTTTGCTAATCGTTTCACCTGTTCAACATGAAGGCATCTGCACACCGTCATTTGTTTCTCAGCGCAGGCTTCGTGAGAAATGTGCAGCGGTCGTACAGGTGGCGTCTTGTTTCCGCACGAGTAAGAAGTAGCGCTGAACTGGTGGGAACTCGTTCCCGTAAAGAGCATCGCAAATTGAATGGCCCGATGAGCATGCGAATGCAAACAACATGCAGCAGTCGACGAAAGACCCAGTCCGCGTTCGATACCACCTAGCGTCCAAAGAAAAAATATCGAGGTTGTCAATGGCCGTAACATGCAAGCATATCTTGAGCTGCGAAAATTGCAAGTTGTGGGAGGAAAAGAAAGTTTCCCGTGTAACATTTGTATTTTTTAGGGAACAGGAACATTATACTGCTAGTGTATCATCGTCAATTGAAGCCCTAATTCATTACGTAAGCTTCCGGCACTGGACTCGCTCGCCTATTCGCTGTGCTCTCTATTCCGTTCTAGCAAATTTTGCGCACGGCCTACTTTGTGACGTAGCAGCCAAACCAAAGGTCCAGAAAGCGAGCTGTCTGCACACTCGCAGCTCTGAAGTTCACGAAATACAAATGACACTTTCAATGTGCAAGCGACGCCCCTGATGAGCGCCCCATTTCGAACAAGACATTCGTGATCACCGGATAATTGATTAAAACACGGTAAAACGCGGCAACAAGATTAGGCGCTTTAAAAGGTGCGGAGGCCCTTCACACAATGAATGCCGTGCATTAGAGAGTCAACTATTTTGCGCTAGAAATGAACACGATAAGTAAACAGTATGGTTGTGCAACTATTATCCAATGAATAATTTTGAGACTAACTTGAGAAACACTGCCCAAGAAATGCTTAATTGATGTGAAGAGCGCGTACATCTGCCGGCGATGTAAAGGTGAGGGCAACACAGCATTCCAATTAATATCCACTTGATGCTACGGCAAAAGTGTTCTAAAGAAGGTAACAGCAAAATGAAGCAGTGCAGCAAACAGCCAATTGAGAAATAGAACAGCCCGCTGCGCCCCTCTATCGATTTGGGCTGTGTTCTCAGCGGAGGAAACCCTATCGACGACAAAAGAAGCTGCTGTAGTAGAGACGTCTGAGCAAGAAACATTAGCCGGGTCATCCATCACAATCCGTCCTCTTCCTCGCGTACAGACAAAGCCGCTCCCTCTCCCCACGGCTCTGCTGGGCAGAGGGTAGCTCACGTGACTCCCATATAGCTGAATGCGCTGAGGCTATTATTTTTTGGAAGGCCTTTTCTGCGAATTATAAGCTTCATTATGGTTTCAAATGGTCTACTATACCATGTGCAACATTTTTGGTTTACACGTTTTAAATGACCATACGCAAGGCAAGCGTGTTCTTTTTATCTTTTATTCCAGCCCCGTAGAAAGATCAATTACCTTCGAACTGGCGACAGGGGGCTTTTATTTTGGCATCTAGAATTTTCCCGACTTACATTCACATTTAAGAATGCGCATGTTAATTTGGTCTTCCCAATGCCCGGTAAAAGTATGCCTCATTGTGCCAATTTCAGCTTTTGTTGACGTTTACTTAAAAAAGACAAACGAGATTTGTCGTCCTTTCTTGAAGAGCGATGTTGCCTTTCTTCATTTTTTTTCCTGTGACATAGACTAAATTGAACAAGCAGTGCTCTCTATACAGCTGCAAACCTTCTTGTAATAGGAAACACTGTGATCAGCATGTTTATTGATTGCAAGGTGTTACAAATATGAATAATTTGCTTCTAGGTGGCGACAGATATAGGCTCCCTCTTAAATGTAAAAACCTTGTATATAGTAACTTTCATGCACATCCGCTCGTCTTATTGGCTTGTGGTGAATGTGGTAACGAAAGAATAGCACGTACAATCATTTACCATAGGCATTGTGGGGGTCGTAGAGCATTGAAGGAAATGTAATTTTGGCGACTAAAGTATAGGTCTCCACAAAACATATAATAATGTAATAACCTAAATTATTTTGATGTAAATCTCAAGGAAATATGTCGCTATGAATAATCCACGCCTAGAAGCTACTAATGCATTTAGGCAAACAGCCAACACCACAAGCAATGCACGGCTAAATAAAAATAATTACAGCGTCAACAATATATAGGAAAACAAACTTTCAGCGCAAGGTATATTGCGGTATTTGTGCTTGTCAACCAGCACATTCAACCTTTTACTAGCACACAACTTGGTCTTTTATTAAATATAGAATACTAATTCTTCTTGCACTACGTTAAATTTCTCGCAGATAAATTAGGATTGATTTTACGTCCTATAATAAGGTAGAGGTACACGCTTGCTGAATGAAAACTGGGTGTCAATGCATGATCGGTAATCACAAATGTGGCAGGGAATGTGGCAGGGAATCACAAATGTGGCATACACTGACAACAAACAGCAAGGAGGAAATTTGAAAAGTCCATATGCTTAAGCGTTGTTTGTCCGTATTATTGCGCCGCAGTTCAAAGAAACTATTCGTCTCATGAGTACAGCTCATTTACCAAAATGCTTGCCAAAAGGCATTTAGTATTCGAGACAACAAAGAATGCATTTCATTTATAGCCCAGAGGCTTAATCTGTAGGCAAAACCACAACCACCGCTTCTTACGCCTTTTGGGAACCGAGCTAACTTTAATTTTCATTGAATGAGTGATTTGATTTTTAAGGTTTTATCTTAAAATTGCGGCAAAACGCATCTCACAATGACTGTCGGTGGTAAAGCGTTAGCACTGAAAAAAAACTAAACGATACAGTGCATTGCTACCTCCGACACAAGTTTCCCTAAGAGCACTCATCTAATAACAATGAACAGTAATCATGGATTTAACGTGTGGCGATGGAATTGTCGTGGGTTCCAACATAAAAAACAGCACTGCGACAGGTGATCAGGTCATCTGAGGCCAAGCCAAATGTAATTATGCTGCAGGAAACCTTAGCGTACGAAATTATGCTTACTGGGTACAAAGTTATATGTAGAGACTTAAAAAAATGGGGAGGGGGTTGGCGATCCTCATTGAAAAAAAAGTTGCCATACATTGAGCATGATATTCGTCTTAGACATTCCAGGTTTGAAGTTATTCTAGTTGAGATAATACTTAAAAGGAACAGAGGTAAGACGCAAAGCATTTTCTGTTTGAATATTTACAGCAGTCCTAACGACATGAGACAGAGGTTTAGAGCACTCTTCAGCAAGGTGCTTTCGGTTGCCAAAATTCCCCCCTCATTATTGGAGGGAACTTTAATACTACCGATCACACATGAGGATACACTTGGAACACAAAAAAGGGAGAGGAGCTATGGAGTCTTGCCATGGATCTGGGGTTATGCTTGATTAGTGATCCGACGTATCCCACCCGCTGTGGCACGTCCACAAGCAGGGACTCCCCACCAGATCTTACTATTGTGAACAACTTAAGAGGAGCCAATTGGGAAAATTCAAACGTGGATCTCGTCAGCGATCATTACATCTTACACATACCCAACCGCATACCGAGACAGGAAACTAGAATCTTCAAATTCACTGATAGGGATCAGTTAAAAAAAATCAGGGCGAACAGAAGGAAAGTCGGGCCTCTAAATGCCGAGCAGGAGCCCCTTTAGACATGGGTCATCCCGCTCAGAGAGGACGTCAAAGAGGCCACTAAAGAAATCAGGACAGAGGACAATATTGAGGCTATGGACAGCAGGCTGGCGCATCTGATTGAGGCCAAACAGTCTATATTACAGAGACGGAAGACGCAGAGACTTAACAGAAGGCTAAGGAAAAAAAAATGGCGCAATTAAACAGAGAAATTGATGATCACTCGAAGACTCTCGTGAAGCAGTGGGATGAGATCTGTAATTCGGCTGATGGTAGACTCAAAAATGAAGGTAGTTGGAACCTCCTCAAGCACTTGCTTAACGAGAATGAAACAAGGACAAGCAAGAGAACAGCTATAGCTAAGTTGGTTCATCAGGAAAGTCAAGATAAAACACAGGAGGATATCATGGATAGTCTCGCAGCCAAATATCTCCTACTTAAACAACCAAACAAAGGAGACGAGAGCCCCGAATATACGGGAGGCATATGTGAGGAACTTGACCGGGACTTCACTGAGAGTGAAGTGAGGGCGGCTCTTCACAGTGTTAATAGTAGATGGGCGGCTGAACCTGACGGAATAACTAACAAGATATTAAGAAATCTGGATGATGAATCAATTTCTTATCTAACTGAACAATTCAATGAATGTTGGAGAAAAGAGGTATACTCAGAGGAATGGAGGGTGGTCAATACTATCTTCTGCCAAGGCCAGGCAAACAACTTATTCTGGAGAATCTCCGTCCTATTTCCTTAACGTCATGTCTAGGCAAAACTATGAAACAAGCAATCCTATATCGACTCACTAAATACGTTGAGCAGAACAACATCCTCCCATACAACTTGATCGGCTTTCGTCTCGGGCGGTCAACTCAAGATGCTATGCTGCTGATCAAACACCAACTTATACAGGTCAGGCCAGCGCATACGAAAGCTCTTTTGGGATTTTATTTGGAAAATGCTTTTGATCGTATAAAGCACAAGGCAACACTTGGCGTCCTCTCGGAGATGGGGTTAGGTAAGAGGCTTTTTAACATGAATAAGGACTTTCTTGGAGATCGAAGTGCACAACTCATGCTGGGTGAGCTTAAATCAGAAGCTAAGATTTTGGGAAATAGGGGCACTGCACAAGGGGCTGTGCTCTCACCCATGCTATTCAATTTCGCAATGTCCAAGGTTGCAAGAAATATGGAGAAAATTGAGGGTATACATTATGTGGTATATGCCAACGACATAACTATATGGAGTGCCAAGAGTAATGTTCACGAGAAGTTCACTCAAGAGATGCACATACCCAGTGACTTTATGGCGCAGCTTCTCAAGCGTTGGCTCTTTCAGAAGCGCTCATACCCAGTGCATTTGTGACGCATCCTGCTAATGTGTCTAGTTGCTCTGCTTGAGCAACCCTTGTTACGCTGGTTTGATTCCACTCAGCATCGGATAAGTTTAAGGTATCTGTTGCGTCATACTAGAGTCGCACGTTCTAAGAGGCACATACTTAGTTGCCCAAGTTGGGATTATATACGTTCATTCCAGAGAGGTACACACCTAATAGAACATGACTGGTGACCCAAGTTGGCATCAAAGAGGTTCATCAAAGGCCAGCACAGGCCGACTGGCACATACCCAGTTCTTCAAACAGGCGTCAAAAAGTTTCTTCCAACAACGGAACCTACCATGTCCGGCATGTTACAGTGACGCATGTCGCCGTAAAAGAGTTCCGCTGAAGAGACTGGCATGTATCTGGGCATATTACCACATACTAAGGGACCCAAGTTGGTCCGGTGGCTGGCTCTGAATCCTGTTATCTCAGTATTCCAACCCGACGCGCTACCCATTTGACCACAATGTTCCCAGTGGCCCACGTAGGTGGGAAAAAGAAGTTTATTGAATGGGAAAGGCAGAGAGGTCGGCCGGAAAGTGGAGTATCTGGCTTGCTACTCTACGTAAGGGAAGGGGAAGATGAGAAAAAAGAGGGTCACAATGGGGGGGGGGTGATGATGGGAGAGACGAGATGAAAGAACTAAGCGCATAATTCCTACCATCACAAGCGCGAGTCCAGGCCCGTGTCGCCTAAAACGCGTGAAAAGCATGCAGTGCCTCTATCGTCTGCGAACTCTTCGGCCATGCGCTTAGCAGGAGGTCCTCCGATAGTGGTCTGCTGTCTAAATGCCTCAATGCCAGTGTCAGTCTTTCGCGCGCATACACAGGGTACACCACGAGAACATAGTCTATAGTCTCAACAACGCCACACGCTGAAGAGTCTGGCGAGTCCGTCAGTCCAATGATCTACAATTGGGCAATCAGCACTCAATTTGTCGTTTCGTACTCTCCCTCCCATGTCTTTATTTTTCTTTTTTTGGCACAACATTGTATTCGTTAGATCCCAACCAACTCGGTCAGTAACAAGTGCTACTGATCTGCAATTGCCTGCCCTTGAAAGCGACGCCTAAGCGTCGCTTTCAAGCGTCGCATGTAATTCCACGCCTGAGGGCGTGGAATTACATGCGGAACAGGAAAATGCATAGCGAGATCGAGCCTTTTAAGGCGGGCGTGGCGAGCGCCTGGCTGGGCCGAGTATCTTCTTGTCGCACTCCTCATTAATTCCAAAAAGGAAGAGAGAAAAGTGTTAGGTAGATATTTACATAGATATGTAGGTACAAAAAGACAGATAGCTCCCGGAAAGCTCGTGAAGTACTCTAATGCGAACATACACACGCATGCACACACGCACAAGCACAAGCAAACACATACATACATACATACATACATACATACATACATACATACATACATACATACATACATACATACATACATACATACATACATACATACATACATACATACATACATACATACATACATACATACATACATACATACATAAAGAACGTAGCCTTCGGAATGTGCGTGAAGTATCCCAAGAATGTCACCTCATTAAAAATCGAATAAGTCCCGATTGCCTTAAGGAAAAGAGGCGTGTGCGAAAACTCCTTGAGAGACCTCGGTTGTTCGGGTTTCCTGGACCACCACCACCCATGGAGGTGGTGGCCTGGTCCACCTTTGTCGCAGTCACATTCAGTCAGGTTGATTCACACACACAGAAAAACTTCTTCCTAATAGCTGCGGCGAGATCTAAGCCCTTCTCTCGATGCGATTACCTAGATTTTTCTAGGTATTCCGCCCTTTATGCGTTTCCACATTGCGTCCTGATTGGAGAACCTAAGATCGTATGTATCGCAGTAACTTGTTCGTAGCATGATGTGGTCATTATCTTGACATAAAAGAAGAGATGTATCTTGTGCCGTGACATCTTCGTATGTATATTTGCCTTCCCACGAGCACGTATGTTCCTCGCAGAGGTTAGCTCGCCATTTTCAGGATAGGGAGATCGCAATCCGATTGTACCTGCTCCGTTGCTCTGCGAATCGCAGCTTGGCTGAGAGCTTTATTATCGGACGGTGAAGGAGGACAGGATGTGCTCATTGCGTCCGGTATGGACTGTCGTCTATCGGGCTCTCATGCCTCGCTGTACACTCAATATTATCCTATTACTCTGGCATGAGCCGGTAGACAATGAAATCGCAGCTTAGGTGTGTATGTTTGTTATAATTTGTGCGCGATATGTTGAATTACCTCAGAAATCGGCATGTGAAGTCTTCGTGAACTAGAGTGAGCACTGTGTGCTGTTTCTGTGTTGGTATGAATGTGAGTATTGTTTGTGTCACAGACTCCATACTGTACTAGTGCCAACCTGGCTGCTCAGTTTATGGCTTCCAAGTTCAGAGTAGTAGTGCCCATGACGAAATCTTTTACTGTGCCAAATGGGCTTCTAGACTATGAAGTGTGCCCACCAATAGTAATGCTACATTTCCCCTGCTTGAGAAGAATTCTGCGACGCTTACTTATAAATGTCAGCAATTTTTTTTAGATTTATTGTAGCAGAGGTTACGTTCATGGTGCTTTTGTCTGTTTGCGCTGTTGCGGCCCTCTGACGTAAAACCATTCCATTATGTTTTTATTCCAATCTCCTCACGTCAAATTCGCGTAACCACGGACGCAATCATCAGACGGTGATCCGCAGCGCAGTCCGAGCAGCCCAATCAAATGCTCTTTCGTTTATAGGTATTTTTTTGTTTTCCAAACAAATAAAATAGCTCATACTGAGTGCTTTTTCTTATCTGATTGGCTGATAAGAGGCGACGAGCACACACAAGTGGAGAGGTTTTTGGTAGGGCCGAGTCAGCTCAGTGAAAACAGATAACCGGATGAATAGCGTGCTACCGGCGTCTGCGATTGGTCCACTTCCTCTTAGCTTGCAGCGGCTGATCAAAATCGCGGCGGCGAGCAATGGAAGGTTCAAAAAGCCGCTAACAGGGATCGTCAGGAAAGAAGAGTTGACAGAATGATGTGAGCTCGGTAATGATATACGGCCACACAAAAAGTTTATTACACGCAAATAAATCCATGCTCATCGGCAGGTGTAAATAGCCAGTGCCTGAGCAATCGGCGGGCCGCCATATTCTATTCCTTTCGGCACGGGGCAGTCACCGGCTATTCAGAAAGAAATTCATTTTTTTGGCTTATGCATATTTAAGGCGTAAACGTCATTTTGACGTGGTGAGTTTTCGTGGTTTCGTGACGTCGCGCGACAGACAGGCGATGCGGGCTCAACCCGGAAACTTTTGACCATTAGAAGAGGGATAGTGGCGAAAAAACACAGGATCAGAAATAATTATTTTGCTTTTATTTGGTCTGTTCTTGCATAATCAGTGTGGGCGTGTCATGTCAGATGGGGAGCTATCGTGGCTTTCGTAACCACGAGCGACAGACAGGCGAAGTGTGGGTGGCCCGAACCCAACTAGGAACGCTTGCCGTTGACGTTCTGCCTATATTCTGAACGGAGAGGCAAAGTTTGATACAATCTGCCACCCTGAAGAGTTTGTTCGGAAACAATTGCTTTGTGCCTGTTTGGTTTATCTGTGAACGAGTTTATATTCCTAAACGAGAACCAAACGAGAACCTATTTCCCACTTATCTGGGACACTCAGTAATCCATGGCCGAATGGTTGAGCACAGGACAGCTGTGCTGAGATAACAGGGCTGGAAATCAACCAACGGGTGAATTTGTGTCAGTTAGTTGGGGTTTAAAGGCGCGAAGACTGCTCAGGCCATGCTGCGGCAGTCACAAGTCTGCAACGCAACGCGACGTTAAACGAGGTAAACCTGCGGTGCATTATATTTGATATAAATAACCAGTAGTCTCTCAAAAGTCAAACAAGTTAGTATATGGCACTAGCGGGTCATCTGCCAGTAATAAGGCAGGGTTTAAAGGTATATGTAAATTATGTAGGTTGTGTAAGAGCTCCCGTCTCTGCGTTTCCAAGTGGGGACATGCCATAACGATATGTATTACTGTAAGAGGTTCATTGCATTTTTCGCATGTCGGCGGGTATTCTTTTCGGAGGAGTAAATTATCTGTTTGTTGTGTGTGTCCCATCCGAAGTGGACACAGGGTGACCTCATAGAACCGTGTTTGATGAGTGCACGACTTCCACTCACCAATTACGGGTTTCGTAAGATGTAGCTTGTTGCTTACACAATTGTCCCATTCTGGTTGCCATTTTGCCATCAAGGCCTTCCTAATCCCAGTGATTCTATTCTTATATGGAAGCGTTGCGTTTGTTATGTATTCGTGCGCTGTCATTGATGCACATCTATCTGATGATTCATTACCCGGTATAACAACATAGCTTGATACCCAGCCAAACCTAGTTTATCTGCGTACTTGTTTGAGGTTTCGATGTTTAAAATATCCCCTAGCAGGGGTTCACATTCGGAGTTCACGTGTAGAGCTTTCAGTGTGCTTAATGGATCAGTGTATATTGCTGTGTTTTCGTGTTTGTCAGAAATTATCTTTTTAACTGCAGTCCATATTGCGTAGACTTTCGCTGTGTAGACACAGGTATGTTGTTGTAATCGAATACTTGTTTTTCAATTTTATGTTAAGGCCTCCACACCCGCGTGTTCATTTGCTTTAGAGCCATGAGTGTAAAATTCAATTTAATTTTGAAATTTGTCCCGTAGAGCGTGGAATTCCTGTGTAATGTTCTTGTGGGGTGTCTTGCTTCTTTAAATATGTCATTGTCCAGTCACATAACGGTGCGAAGTCGTACCACGGGGGCAAATGCTGAGGCTTTCTGGCAACCTGGAAGGCTTCGCGAGGAATGTCATAATCCCGACAATACTCCTCATATCGCAGGACAAACGGCTTAATTATGTTCGAATTATTTTTATAGTGTAAGCTTGAGTTGCACGTTGTGACAATGTTGAAGCATATGTATTGTGGCGAGGACTGAATTCTTAGTAGGTAAGAAAAGTTAGTAGCACTCTGCGCTGCTGTAAAAAAGGTTGATTGCAGTTAACGTGTAAACTCTGGACAGGCGGTGTTCTGTAAGCACCACTTGCCAGTCGTAGTCCAAGGTTATGACCTGAATCGAGGCGTCGGATGTAAGGCTGACTGGCTGAACAATATATGATGCAACCATAGTGTAGTGCGCTACGTGCTAAGGCACGGTATATGTGTAGCAAGCATTTACGGTTGGTGTCCGAGTGCTTCCGGGACCGCTTCAGTTTTAAGACAATTTATGTGCACAAAAAAGTTCAAGTTTCTATGAAAGAGAACACCAGAAACTTGTGTTCTTGTTTTAACGGTAGTTTGGCTTCCTTTTGCTTAAGAATGGGATCTGGTTGTAGACCTCTTTCTTGTGTAAAAACAACGATAATAGTTTTTTCACTTGAGAAGCGAAAACCGTTTTCAGATGGCCACTGCTTTAGTTTATTTAATGTAATTTTAATTTGCCGTTCGCAGGTTGCCAGGTTCGATACACGATGCGCAATTTGTAGATCATCAGCATATAATGAAGGCATTACAGAGGATGGAATAACATTATTGACCGAGTTCATTTTCACAACAAACAGTGTTGTGCTTAATACACATGCTTGTGGCGCATACTTTTCCTGAATGAACACACGTGACAGCACCGTTCCTAAACGCACTTGCATTGTTCTGTCGGACATGAAATCGGCTAGGCATTTGAGCATTCTACCACGGATTCCTAAATCTGCTAAGTCCCTTAATATAACAAACCTCCATGTTGCGTCATACGCCTTTTCTAGATCAAAGAAAAAACAGTGAGACAATATTGCTTGTGCAGAAAGGCCGCACATATCTCGTGTTCTAGCCGGAGAAGGGGATTCGTTGTAGAACAACCTTTCTTGTACCCCCACTGATGGTTATCCAGCAGGTTCTCGGTTTCATGGACGTATGTCAACCTTATATTTATAATGGCTTCATAAAACTTTGCTGGAAAACTTGTGAGTGCTTTAGGTCCGTAGCTGGTTGTTGTTGCAGGAAATTTTTCAGCTTTCAAGAAAGGGATTGTGATGGCTTTTTTCCACTCATCGGGCATTTTTCCCGTTTCCAAGATTATATTAAAAGTGACGCAATGTTTCAACTGCATTAGGAGGTAGATGAGCGAGCATTGCGTAATGCACTCTGTCCGGGTCAAGTGCAATTTTTTTGTCAGTAGTTAGTACTCTATTGATTTCAGGTAGTGTTAAACGGGCATAATACGATCTGCTTGAGGAGGAGGAAAAACTTTATTTGCTCTAATTGGGTAGAAATTAGCGGTGGCAGATGTGGTCGGCCATCTTCACGGTATTCTTCCCCATCTGCGCAGGGTCGACGCCCCTATTCCAGAGCACCACTGAGGGTGGCTACTCGGCGAGCGTGCCTTACTAGTCCATGCTGGACTTTCGGGTCGCTGCTGGAGAGCACCCTCTCCCACTGCTCCGCACTCGGGTCTTTTATATGAAGGAATTGTTGATTCTGAACGCATTCCCATGTAATGTGATATAAGGTGGGCTTGGCGCCGCACCAGGGGCAAATGTCTCTATACTGGGTGGGAAACATCTCGCTTAGTGTGTTTAGGTTTGGATATGTTCCTGTTTGCAGCCTCCTCCAAGAGGTTGCTTCATGCTGATTTAGGCTGTTGTGGGGTGGAGGGTATTTGATTCGGACCCCCTTATAGTAATTCAAAATGTCTGAGTAGCTTGGGTTGACTGAACTTCCTGTGGTCGGAACCTTTAGCTTTTCTGCTTGTTGGTTATGCTTTAGAAACGTAGCAGAATAGTTTACTGAGCTTAATATGTCATGAAAATGCTGCCTTAATATGTGTGCTTGTTCTTTTAAACTTGCTTGTGTGCCTAGGGGTGAGAGTATGGGTATCGTTTAAAGAGCGTAATCACCTCTAAACTTATGAATCTGATCCCACATTCTTTTGGGATTTGTCTAGCTATTTATTGACAATACACAGTCTTTCTATGACTGCCTTTCGGCTTGTCTGCGTGTGTGCCGGGCTTTGGCTTTTCTTTTATGAAAGACAATAGATTATCGTGTATTGGGTGTCGCCGAAAGAGACCCCACGCTTTGTTTCGTAATTTTTTTTTAGTTTTTGTACATTCATGTGCATGGCAAGATAAAGGTAGGTTTTAAAAAAGTGTCCATCTGTCATAAATGTTTTGAAGTTTGTCAGGTCGGTTAACGGGTCAGAGGATGCGGCTCACACGGTCATCGCGAGTAAACTTTCTTTCGAGAGTCTACAATATAATGGTATTTACTCTTCTTATACTTATTTTATTTTCTAGTTTTTGATTTTCTTAACGGAAGTGTTAATTTCCTTCCTTCTCCCTATGTAGCGTAGTACGTGAACGGTCGAATCCACACAGGAAAAAAACACTCTCTTACAATAAAGAGCTTCTCTCTCTTTCTCTTAATGATGCGGTATGGTAAAAGCGCGTGGTAAAAGTAATCAGTGCAGCTTAGAGACGAGGTAGCATAATTTCGCTGAAAAAGATAGATTGATGCTGGCAATGCTTGTGTTTCAAAGCATGACTATAATTACCCTACAGTCGAGAAGCAAACAGCAACGAGAAAACGTCGCAAATAGCATTATCAGTGAGCTACTGGGGCGAACATATAAAATGGAGCCTACTTTTAAGAAGCGTAGTAGAGTTGACCCAGTTCGCTTAGGGACAAAGGCGTCGCTCATCTAGTTAGCAACACTGACGCCACTTCGTTGTGTGTCGCATGCAAGTAGTACAATGCTGCCTTTTGAAGCGCGCTCGGAGCAGAAACTCATTCAATATGGCTACCTGAGAAGTGCAATAACATGAAGGCGTCTAGAAGAAACGAGTTAATCGCCAGAAAAGGAGTGGTTTTTCTACCAGTGCAACATACTTTCAATATGTGCAAAGCAACGTACAACTGTGCGCATGCTGCCAGCTTCAGTCAAAGAAATGCACAACTCTAACAATCTCGTATACTAGAGGAAAATTTTTTTATGGAATACCTACAGGTAGCAATAGCAACATCGCTTCTTTGAGGCTCTGCATATGGCGGGGCCCTAATTTGCATTACATAGAAGGAGATTTATTTTCGTATTGTGCCTTTCTTTTACCTAACAGCACGCTCTACAGGACAAACAAACACTCTGGGCTCCCTTGGCGAAAGCTTTCATTCACTGAAAATGCTCTTTGTCCTCACGCCGACTGATCACACACTAAACACAGAAGGCACTTCAAGGAGCAAGAATTTAGTTAAGTACAGTCGGTTCAGAATATTCATGATCCTGTGGACATTCTCGAGAAAAGAAACAAAGTGGGAACAGTGAGTGACGCGTGCATTAGTTCACATTTATAAGCGACTCTGGTACACACACACAATTTAAAAGTATAATTCTGCCGACTATGTTTCTTTGTTTCATTCAGGATCGTGCGATTAGCAAGCGCTTGAACCCATCTAAGTTTATCTAGGGAAGATAGCTCTAGCGGGCACGTGGTGTTGCTCGAGAATATTCGTTTATATTTGTCTTCCTACTTCTTGCAATTGTTTAGACTGTCATGGGAGAGCAACTTTACGAAAGCGATAGCGAGCGAGCGTATTGACTGAGCGATTGATTGATTGTTCGATTGATTACTTCATTGCTTACGATCGCAAGTATGTGCACTAACTATGAGAGACTCTGTAGTGGAGCGCTCCTGAATGAATTTAATCATTTGATCTTCTCTAACACGGGCTCAACGTCAATGCGCAATCGCTTTTACACCATACCGCAGGCGTAAGAGAAGGAATGTCTGCATCCAAACGCGGTGCTTCTACATTGCATTTGACATCTGAAAGATTCCATCAGTATTAATATATCTTCATTCCTGCTTTAAGCTTGCATTGCATTGCCAACTGGCCCAAACGACCATCCTTCTACGTTATGTCTCCTACGATGTTATGAGTAAACTCAACGCGATTTCACGCAAGTTACAAAATATCTTATAATCTTTAGTGTGCCTCAATACTTCCAAGATGGTGTGAGTTGCATGCTTTCTGTGAAACTTCTATTTCGTACAAATTGTCTTGCAAGATGTTCTAATAGCACTTGGCCTTATCAGGCTGTTTCAAAATTCTTCACGGCATAACTCGACGCATAATACATCGCTTCTGTTGTAACTTATGATATTGTTAATCAAGCTGCATGTCCCTATAAATTATTTCACATTTTCTTTATATATGCCCCTACCATTAAAAGAATTCGATTATGAGATACGTATCCCACTGCCACTTTGTTTAATAATACGCGCATATTTTGACTCGCAACAAGAGTTGCCTACTACTAAGAAAAATACAATATACCTCGAAAACATGCAAAACAAAACATTCACGTGACATCACTTATTCCTTATAGCCTGCTGGTACAGCTCCTGCTATGGCACTTCTACAAGGCGATCCTTCACTGTGTGTTACGATTGACTGGAATGTTTTTTGTTCTTGATATTTGTTGCTTTCGTTGCGAGCAGTGGTTTAGAATGCTTGAATTATGCGTCACGCCCCATCAGCCGCCAGGGCGAGCAGATCAGGAAGTATATCTGTCAGAACAGTCGCCCCATTGGAATGTTTCTAGTTCTCTTTGAAATGGTTGCCAGTGGCTTTGCATGTCGCCCGAACGTTTTGACTCACAGCTGTTTTGCCCTTTCTGGTCTTTCGCTTTGGATTCAGGGAACGTTTATATGCAGGGTACAGTTGGAGGCTGGCGTTCCTGAAAGCGAGCATTCCGGAAGATCACCGAATGTCGATTACGTTCATCTACGGGGTTTTCATTTAAGCTCGTCAAATGCTTTATGATCGTAGATGCACCAAATTCTTCGTTATCATCCATTTGGCATACTTTCTTTTATTTAGCCTGCAGCAGTTCTTGGGCTCAATTTTCTGGCTTGAACTCGCTTGTATAATTGACTGGGTCACTTGTGACTATGCAATTATTTTATTTTCTATACTCTCTTACTGTATTACGTCCGCGGGGCGAACGCTTGCCTATGAAATAGAACTTCATGTCGTGAAAGTCACTTTTTAGGGAGGTTAAAGAATATTTATGAATATTTAGAGGGATAGCATATAACTTTCACAAGCTTTATAAGAGCAAGACAACAAGAAGGTACCTTCCATCAAGCAGCAAGGCACAACCCCGCCCCCACCGAAAAGAAAGAAAACAAGAAATCGGGACGTTTAAATGGTAGTTTTACCAAAATAGTGGTTCAATAAAGCGACGTCTATATACAATACCTGCCTGGTATATTAATGAATACGCCAAGTTGTTGTGCAGTTGCATGAAACACACAAAAGCGTCGTATACGGCCTTAATGACAAGATAGTGTCTATTTTGTTGCAGCACAGGCAATATGACAAGGACACAGAAAAATACATGAGAAAAACACACAGCCAAAAAAGACTCTGTACGTACCTTGAGCTACAAGAATCAAACAGGACATCTCAGGGCTAACAGTGTAAATTGTACGAAAGCGACTTGCAAAGAGTACTTGTAGATACACTAGTATGAATAGAATATTGTTAGGGATGTAGGCATCAAGGTTATGTTAATCCTTTAGGTTTTTAGGACAGGTCACGTATTTTCCAGGGACAAGTGTGCATATATCTATATATGTTTTCCTCTGGTCTATTTTCCGACTACCTGGGTCACTGGGTAGTCCACGGTTGAGCAACATATCAGGCTGCAGTGGTGAGTGTACAGGGTTTACGACCAACCGTTGAATCAACTTTTGTCTCTAAGTACGTGGCAAGGCCTGCATATGAGGGGCTCTTCAACGCACCCTCTTTCACACCAACATGAGTCACCGTATTATGCAGGACTGCGTACGTACCGCTATTCGAAGCAACTCTTTTGCGCTAACATGAAGCACTGGATATGTGCGACTCGGTCTGCTCTGGTCTACAACGAACCACTTAGATTGGTCACTCAATATGGGCCTGTAGGTGTGTTCCCCTCTTCAATGAGCGCATTTGTTGCCAACTTGGCTGACTAGTTCTGTGCCACTGAGAATGTGCCGCACCACATTGACGAAAAAGAACCTTTAAATTTCTCCGATATTGGATGAATCGAACATATGTCAGCAAGACTCCTCAAGGAACGGAACCCGATGCTATTGCAAGTTGAGCCATAAATATCCTGCGTATGCACCGCTCTTCAATGAAGCTCTCGCAAATTGGGTCGCCGAGTAGGTACAATTAGTTGCACGACGAACGAGGGACCAATTCTCAGTGTTCGCATCCACCAGCGGGCCACGCTTCTTGTCTCACAGGTAAAGCGCGGACTTTTCGGCAGCTCCACTAGATGGCGCAGCATGTGCAGAAAGAAGGGCAAACTTCTGAGAGTCTGTTTGCCTCATGACGTAGTTCTCAGCGTTCGCGAAGCGGGTACCGCAAGCATTGCGGAAGCCATACGCATACCATCTAGTGGTGCCGCTAGATGACACTGAGTGTTCTCAGGAAAACTCGATCTCAAGGATTTCCGCTACGAAACAGCGGAAATAGTTACTATGCGTGCAAACATCCGGCAAGTTCGGCAAGTCACATCCCAATATACCTAACGACAAGGAGCTTTTCAAACGAACTGGAGGTTCACGAAGGCTAGTGGTCGCACCTAGCAGGCCTCCCAATAAGACTGAGTCATCTGTGCACGGCATTGCTCCGCTGCTACGGGTGATGTACTTGGCTGTCTTCAACCATGGCAGACAACTCCGCGCTGCGACTCGTGTTGTAGTATATCGCATAGGTTTCCACAATATTTAGGCAGTAACAGCTGTTGCCGTGCAACAAGATAAATAGGCATATTCCGCACTGATAAAACGAGGCTAAGAACCGCAAAATTGTCTCTTGGGATCAAAGCGAATTAGATCTCCGTTTGTGAGTCACCGTTTACCTTTCGCTTTCCTTTGCGGATCCATTTCATACGATGACCTGCGTCCGACGACCGACGCTTGTTCGGGTTTGCAGTACACTGTGTCAAATACAGGGCCCGGGATTGGAAATACAGCCGACACCCGCTGCCTCTGGGTGTCCCCAAGCGGGTCTTCACACCCTAGAGAAACATGATAAATTGAAAACTGAATAACACCAAATCGGACGAACTAGCGTTTCTGCCGACAGGTTTCCGCAAATGAGCCACGGTTTATTTTTAGTTGAACCCATTGCAGCGGAATTAACTGCGTGCACTGTGTAGGAAAGCAAACTAGTGGGGTGATGCGCAGGTCGAAGGCTGAAAAGCCGGAACGGCTACTATTTGCTGTTGCCAAAGGTTTTCTGCGAGCAAATAAACTGAAAACTTCCCACGTTAAGTAAGATAATAAGATGTGCTCCATAACACGTGCCATGATCCAATTCAGACTTCGGAGGTAGTTATCAATCAATGCTACCGTGCCTACGGACCAATGTACTTTAGCCTGAATGATACTGGCACTTAAAGCACAGACAGCAGTAAGGCTCGGATAGATAGCTAAGCTAACAAACCGAAATTACGCTTAAGCGTACATCACAAGAGCGTATTACAGCCACTACCTATACAAAAGTAGACTCCAGGATTTTGAAAAACACGGAAGATAATTGAAATGTTTACAAAATAAACACTTGGTCTAGCCACCGGGAAGAAAGAAGCCCCGAGTGAAGTGTTTTGCAGAAACCAGCGTAGCGTCAGTCACTTTTCACGAAATGTGCGCTTTCTTATTCATGTCGCTCTCGTCTGCGTCTTTAGAGAGAACATGACACCACATGACAGATGACAGACAGATGACACATCACTGTCTCTCCGCTGTGATGACAGGCATAATAGAACACAGGAAAAGCATTGGACATTTGTTTTGTGTTTTTCAGGATTGGTGCACAGCAGCATCACGACGATTGGACAAATATACACTGTAGAAAGATACGCAGTTGTTTTTAGTATGCTATTCCCGACAGCAGCGGTTGCCAACTACTTCCCGTAATATGTACGGCTGTAGCTGTAATTTGTAGTCAGCAATAAAGCGCCGACATATTCACAGTGATTTCCTGCAAAAAACAGGCACATCTGTAGCTACAGTCCCGTCGCAATGACATGCCGTCAGATTTAGAATTTTTGCAACTTTGCTTTCAGTTATCTTACTGTGTTGTCCGATAAAACGAGCCTGCTACATTTGTTATTCATCATTATTGTGGTATCCTGTTTCCTTGAAAATTGTCCTCTATTAACCTTGCTGCAGGGTCGTCGTGTTTCACAAGGAACTTTCCAGTGTACTAATATAAATTTCATCTTCACAACAAAAATCGAAAACAACCTGAGAAAAGGAGGGGGCATTAAAACCAAACAAACAGCTGACGCCAACTTGTGTGGATATTAGCCTTCATTTGAAGTATAATAGCAGTCACTGTAGCTAAAGAAAGAAGGCAGAAAGCATCTTACAACAAATAAACAAGGCAAATTTTTGAAAAAGTGACAGACGGTGTGGCTGCACCAACCACGAAAAATCGTGCGAACGCACATTTTCTTGGACAAAATTAGCTGTTTTATTGCACCAGGCCAGACATTGCTTTGCCGATGGTTGGTCGTTTGCATACTAAATGTTTTGCAGCCATTATTTTATTTTTAAACTGTGATGTTATTGCACACAGGATAGGCATAGTCATGCAAACCGCGCTGCATAATCCACACAGGGTTACTCGGTGGATACAGTAGGAGGAGCATTGCAGAGATGCACAAAGACCGTTTTGTTGTCCGTAGCAAAATTGGTTACGGCCTTCATTTCTTCCACGAGATGATCATTTTGGAAGAAGAGATCTATGCAACTCTTGCACTGTGTCGTAACCCTAGCGTTGCCTCCATGCTGAAACTCAATGCGTGTAAAGCTTTCGAGGACCACGTATGACGTAAAGCCCGCTGGTCATCCGGGCGTCATGGCGCACAAGGCGAGGTGTAAGGCAGGAGCAAGTAAGCGGCGCGGTACGCGTACACGTCTTATAGGGACCAGCGTTGATGGTTCCATGACGTCACGTGGAGCGGCCTGTTACGTCATGAGAGCGTGGGCACAGCCTCTACGGGCGCTGCGCGCTAACGTGTGAGCGTGTGTGAAGAGGCTTCAAACAGTGAGAGGCGAAATCCACGTACAAAGGCTAGTAGTGCTTTCGCATTTGAATATTAAACAGGTGTAATTGTCTAGTTTTTGTCGACAACGTACCAATACATATGAACATCTCTGACTGAAAAACTTTTATATAGTATGCTTTCAGGACAATGTATAATCTATCATGTAATACACTGGAACATGGTAGTGAAAAAAATTTCTTTCTTGGCAGTAATTTTGCATTTTCAAGTCCCTACAAAATGCTCAGGAACAGTGGACAGCAAGCATGGCATGTATTCCCTACATACTAACTGTATTGTAAGCATGAACAAGCAGCCTCTAGTTGAATACTGACGAGTGACGCATGTAGCCGGAGATATGCACCTGACTTAATATGCTATGTTAATTCGTTGAGCAGGTTAGCCGAACATTTTCTGTACGTGTAGATGGGCAGAAATTCGCTTGTTTCACACCAAACCGTATGGTGCCACAAGGCTCCTTTATTACTTACCATTGCTTGCTTGCCTTTAGCATATAAACTAATGGACCTTGATAACATAAGATTCCTCATTTATGCCAATTACGTCACACTGTCGTCCACTCACAGATACTTCGAGATACAATGTAAACAACCACAGAAAAATCTTGATTTGTTACACGAATACGTGCAGTCCGTTAGGTTCCAGATATGGACACAGAAAGCTCACTGCGTACACGTTGCCAACCCGGGAAGAAATTCAGATAGCGACTTCCATCTCAAGAATGGTTCGTCGCTCATTCCTCAGACTGAAGAGATGCGGATTCTTGGCCTAGAAGCTCACGTGTTCGGGTCTAGCGTGAAGTGGAGCAAGAGGATAACCAAGACATCTGCGAGAAAAGTACCCCTGATTCACAGAATTGCGCCACGGAGTGGTGGGGTTCACACTGACGTGGCCCGTTGCCTCGTGCGCTCCATTCTACACCACCGCCTTATATATAGAGCGCATTTCCTATCACTGACGGATCAAAAGTGGGAGAAACTTGACTTTATAAGCAGAAGTGCCATGAGAGCAATTACAGCCCTGCCTCGTCTAAGATCTATACCAACGCTACAAGAGCACACGGAGCTTAACACCATTTCTAAGGTCACTGAGCAGCGGCAGCGAGCAAGAAATCCTTAAAGATGCCACATACCGACAGTCGCATCACTCCATTCTTGTTTATACGGAGATTGTGTCATGACTATCAAACTGCACAACCTTCCTGGAAGTATACCTCACTAACCAATAAAGAAGCGACAAAGCTCTGCCGGTGCGTTCAACCGATTACAGCAAGTGAATCGACCGTACCCACAGGTATGCTGTGGTATACACGGAAGCACCGCCTAACGCGAAATGAGCAGAAGTGGTCTTTTCAAGTCCTACACACCGTGAGATCCAAGACACTCGCAGATATGCAACGTACTTGTCAGGCCCCTCTTTGTTTGAGCACCAGGCTGTACAGGCTACGACAGAAACCCTAGTCGACTAGCCTAACATGAACGAAGCCCACATCTGAACTTATAGCGTCGGTTCAGTTAAGAACCGCAAATAAGTAATGAAAACGCTGCGTATTTGTGAGCAGATGCACAAAATTCATAATTCTACACATGTGAACATTAAAGCGCACTGGTTGCAGGGACATTGTCACGAACATAACAATGACCTTGTGGACCGCATTGATCACTCCTCTTCGAGAACGGTAATTCCTCATCTTTCGCTTCCTTCTCAGCCCCGCCATGTTTTTATAGCACTAAAATCCATCCTCTGGCGTGATACGCGTATCCTGATCCCCCCACGTGTCTGCTCTTTTCCCCACAATCTTTCTCGGGTGGAAAAAGTCTCTCTCCGGAGATTTCGGGCAGGGGAGTTCCTCATAGCAGCCATAACTAGTATTTGGGGCCAACCACAAGAATAGATTATACAGTGTCCAGAGTTCTCCGCTCCTGTGTCTGCAGTGGATACCCGCCATCTACTTTGGACGTGCCAAGGGACAAAGAAAATTCGCGAAAATGTGCTACAAGTGCACAATTGAGCGGCGATCAAATTGAATAGTATGAACATTGGGCTATGAACAGCACATTTTACAAGTCATTGTTTCTGTATCTCCACGAAACGGATCTGCATGCTTAAGCATAGTCCATTTATGACGTTATGCCGCGTGGCAGAACAAACGCAAAAAAATTAGTTTCGCAGGTAAAATGTAACTGACTTATTGTAAAAAACAGTTTGCTACCAGCGTTCCAGACAAACAATGTCACAGTGTACACCGAAAGGTGAAGCATTGACTGCGATAGCGAATTATTACGCACGTATACGAAGCAAGGATATAGTTTATATCTGCAGTATAAACTTGTACACATTCACTTAATAACTAAGTGTACAAGCATGGTGTCCCGCACACGTACTCAAACATGAACACATCTCAATTGATGATTCCGGAAATTCGCTGTCAAAATTAAAGAAGTCGCAGTATCGCGCAAAAGACAAAGCATCGATTGAGATAGCAAATCAGTGTACAGCACGCTATACGAAGTAAGGATAGTAGTGTTAACGGCCGTATAAATCTGTAAACGTAGGCATACTAACTAAATTAGGAAGCGTGATGTAAAGCGGGCACAAGCAAATACGAACGCATCTAACTCACTGTCAAAACGCTGGAGTGAGGAAGCGCGGCCGCAGCAGCGAGCGAATTGACCTTCTTCCTTCGTCTCGCAGCAATGCGAACTAAGCCGCGAAAACACAGTGCGGGGCTATCTCTGTCCCCGTCGCAGATCTCTGTCCCCGTCGCGCGCATTGTTCCCAGGGCAGCCCTAGGTCGAAGGTGCACCGCACACTTCCTATCCTGCCCCCAGATCCAGGCGCTCCGGAAGGCGGCGCGCTTCCTTCCCGCTTTCCTGGCGTGCCTGCGCGAGATTGAAGCGCAATCGCCGACTCACCCTCGCAAGCTTTCACAGGCACATACAGCACACGGCTTGCGGCGACGATTTCATGGACCTTCTACTTTATACAGAACTTTACGGCAAGGCCGACGACTACGACAGCAATTAGTCTGTAGTGTCCTTATAATTGCTGTTGCAAGAAAAAAATTGGTCTCCTATCCACGTTGTGAATGTGATTGGCCAGCGATGCTGTGGTATCACGTGATCCAATAGGCCAATGTGACGTAGCTGTGGGCGAATGAACAATGCACTGTACACTTTGTATGAAATTATGAACAGCATGAGCATAGTCTAGCCTGAGCCCGACTACGTTGTCTATCGTGACGTTGTTGTTGCCGTTGACGCGCTCACGCTCTTCTAACTCTGCCTAAGCTTCCTACAGTGCTATCACAACGCAACCGAAATCAGTTGAGAAGCGGTTTATTCTTTTACATATGAAAATGTAGTGACGTCACTCCCTGCTTCGTATGCGGCAGTTGCCCCTTCCCGGCAACTGCAGCTTATCCAGTCTTAATCTTTGCCGCGAAACACATGAGGCGAACGCTACCCGCTTCGTATTGTTTGAACGCTCCTTATAATCTATCGCGTGGTTGTGAAACTTGGCTGCTTTTCTTTATTGAAACGGGTACTGTGGTGTGTCTTGCATGTGTAATTACACATGCGAGACATGGGAACTTTTCGCTTCAGTTCGTGGAATGGCTTTCTGTTGGCTGTTCTGTCGACGGAGACGGAAACATCCCGGTATCGAAGTCATATACTGGGTGCGGCAGGTATTTGAGAACAAAGTTACGCCCACACTCAAACAGACACAGATACTGGATGAAGATAATTTATGCCTGTTTAACGTTGTGCACAGATGGCCCTGCATGCAATGAATTTCATCATTCAATGAAACCGCCGAGAGCAGCAATCACACGCTCCACACGCTACGGACACTGACCGCAGGCTGTGATGAGGTGTGTCTTCGGAGCATTCGCCATTGCAATTCTTGCGGGGTGGTCTTGCTGGAAAAGATACAGCCTCTCACGTGCTACAGGATCAATCAAGGGCTTCACAACCGCGTTCAATACCTCATTGTAAACAACAGTGTTAACTCTGGCACCTTGGAGGAAAAAAATTGGAGGGATCCCGTATCCTTCAGTGCTCCGACAACCAGGACCATCACTGATGCCGGAAATTTTGTGCGCATAACAGTTGGAACATCCTCGGGGCTTTTTCAGACTCACCGATCATTTTTGTGGTTCAGCTTTTCGTCCTGGACGAAGTTTTTTCATCGGAGAAAAACCACAACATTTTAGGCTACTCGAGGTGTTTCAGTTTAGTCAAGAGACGCTTAGCTCTGATGAGGCGGTGATCCTTGGTTTTCTCAGACAAGAACTGTCCTCCACATAGCACAAAACTTGTAGCGAAGGTCCTCAAGAACAACAAGTCTGACAGTTGCCTCGTCAACCTCCACCTCCTTGGCGAGTGCTCTTATCCACTGACCAGGGTCTTCATTAATGATATTTTGGGCGCGGCTAATGAGTGTCGTAAGAGCGTCAGTACGCTGACAATGTCATTTCCTTTGTGAAACAGCGTCCACATCCCCCTTGGCAGCCTCCAATTCTTTCCGAACTTTGAACACGAATGATCCGACAGCCTTCAAGAATCTTGCGATCTCTGAATCAGGGTGTCCTGCAGCCAAGAACACGATAAGTGCATGCCTATTCCTTTGCTGGGTTAGCTGAAGTTCTGCCATGGATACCTGCAGCAAAAAAGTATTTGCAGCTATTATGTACCTAGAGGATGCGTGTTACAAAATGTGTGTTCTCAATTACCTGCCGCACACTGCACAGCTTCGCTGTGAAACGGTCGCTTGAGCAAGTGTGGCCGCAGCAGCGAGCGAATTTATCTTCTTGCTGGCTCTCACTTCAACGCGAACTAAGCGACGAGAACACAACTCACACTTAACCTCATGCACTCGGTTCACTCTGTCCCCATCACACATCGCTTTGAAGACAAAGTCCGGGTGGCAGCGCTCGGCCACGCCATACGCTGCCACCGCAGGAGTAGAACGCCCCTCAATGTGCGCGGTGGATTATGGCGCGCTTCCTGCCCGCTTTCCTCCCTTGCGGGTGCGAGATCGAGCCACCATCCGCCCTCACGCGCTCTCATTCACATATACAACATATGGAATGCGGCCGTGATGATATCGCCCTTGGGCTTTATAGGGCGACACCAACGGCGGCGACGATGGCGGAGATGCACCTGGAGAGTTCACATAATTGTTATGGCAATGAAGGCATTTGATAATAGTGTTTCAATATTGGTTAACTCCACCCTGGAGAAGGTCCGAATGCTTGAGCTTTGCGGCCGAAAATGAGCTTGCTTGCATCTCTTCTGTTTGCATATCGTGAAGCTCCGCAAGCGAGATCTGGGTTTCGCCGTCATATCGGAGTACCCCTGAGCATTCGGTCCGTGAGGTCGTTTTCTGAAATTTACGCCTTCACCTTCAAGCAGAAGGTCGTGACGCTTTTGACATTGATGACCCAATACAACTCCATTTCTCTGTTCTGCACATTCTGCACGGGACGATAGATGTATGGGGAGCCCGAGTGGGCAAGGAATTTGTTGGCAAAGGATCATCTACCTTTGCGTTTGTCGTAAAGAAAGGGATTTTATATCGTCACTACTTTCTATCCACTGGCAAAACTTTTCAACAAGCAGTAGTCCAAAAGTCGCTGCGAGGTCAAGTGTTACATTTGGCTGATGAAAATGTCAAATAACAAGACGTTAGGCTGTGAAGACGTTAATATTAGGCTGAACACCGTATCTAAGTTCAATGTGAAGTCCGGACTCGTGCTAGTAAGCACTCTGAAAGTGTTCGTTGATGATTTTGCATAAAACACCCGTTATGGCGCCGCCATGCACCTGATCTCGACGCTAGAGGCGCGACGCTAGTAACCAGCAGAAAAAAAGGCTTCGGCACGCAGGTTTTGGGAGACATTCTTTAGGAGCACAGCCGACAACGCGTATTCCTGAACCAAAAGTGGTGTATTGGCAGAAGTTTTAAAATACGTCAGCCATTCTGAGCAAAAAATGGGTCAAATATTTCCATACGGATGACATTCCTGAGGGTTGCGGGAGTTGCTGGGAGCTCTTGAAGTTTGAGAACGTTCAAAGTATTCATTTATTTATTCGAAATATCCTGAAACGCAACTGCACTGTAGAGGGGAGCAAGTGGGTGCAAGAGTGTGCAAATGTGCTTGTGTGAGAGGTTGTACTCCCAACTTTACTAATGTGGTCAACCCGCGATGAAAGATACGCAGACGCAGGAATCCGCTCAGTGTGTAGATAATGATGACAGTAAACTCCGTGAAATAAACACAAACGAAACACGCTTCTGTGTAGTGATAAATGAGGTATTGCTATTATGCCGGGTATACAAAGATAATTGGCTAGTATGGAATGAGTGACACTCTTCAGAACCATTTCAAGTGCATTAATTAATAAGGCAATATCATTACCAATATGCATGAGATCGTTCAAGTGGCTGAGGAGTCCTATAGAGATTTATACAGTACCAGTGGCACCCATGACGATAATGGAATAGAGAATGGTTTAGAGGAATTTTAATTCCACAAGTAACGCCGGAAGAAGTAAAGAAAGCCTTGGGAGATATTCAAAGGGGGAAGGCAGCTGGGGAGGATCAAGTAACAGCAGATTTGTTGAAGGATGGTGGGCAGATTGTTCTAGAAGAACTGGCCACCCTGTATACGCAATGCCTCATGACTTCGAGCGTACCGTAATCTTCGAAAAATGCTAACATAATCCTAATCTATAAGAAAGGTGACGCCAAAGAATTGAAAAATTATAGACCGATCAGCGTACTGTCCATTGCCTGCAAAGTATTTACTAAGGTAATCGTAAATAAGATCAGGAGTACCTTAGACTTCTGGCAACCAAGGGACTAGGCAGCATTTCGTCAAGGCTCTTCAACAATAGACTATATCCACACTATAAATCAGTGATAGAAAAATGTGCGGAATATAACCGACCCTTATATATAGTTTCATTCATTACGAGAAAGCGCTTGATTCAGTCGAAACTTCAGCAGTCATGCAGGCATTACGGAATCAGGGTGTAGACGAGCCGCATGTAAAAGTATTGCAAGATATCTATAGCGGCTCCGCAGCCCATCGTAGTCCTCCATAAAAAAAGCAACAAAATCCCTATAAACAAAGGCGTCAGGCATGGAGATGCGATCTCTCCAATGCTATTCACAGCGTGTTTACAGGAGGTATTCAGAGACATGGATTGGGAAGAATTGGGGATAAGAGTTAATGGAGAATACCTTAGTAACTTGAGATTCGCTGATGATATTGACTTGCTTAGTAACTCAGGGGACCAATTGAAATACATGCTCACTGACCTGGAGAGGCAAAGCAGAAGGGTGGGTCTAAAAATTTATCTGAAGAAAACTAATGTTTAACAGTCTCGGAAGAGAAGAGCAGCTTACGATAGGTGGCGAGGTACTGGAATTGGTAAGGGAATACATACACTTAGGGCAGGTAGTGACCGCGGATCCGCATCATGAGACTGAAATAATCAGAAGAATAAGAATGGAATGGGCTGGGGTGCGTTTGGCAGGCATTCTCAGATCATGAACAGCAGGTTGCTATTATACCTCAAGAGAAAAGTATATAACAAATGTGACTTACCAGTACTCACGTACGGGGCAGAAACCTGGAGGCTTGCGGAAAGGGTTCTACATAAATTGAGGACGACGCAACGAGCTATGGAAAAAATGATAGGTGTAACGTTAAGGGATAAGAAAAGGGCAGATTGGGTGAGGGAACAAACGCGAGTTAATGATATCTTAGTTTTAATCAAGAAAAAGAAATGGGCATGGGCAGGACATCTAATGAGGAGGGAACATAAGCGATGGTCATTAAGGGTTACGGACTGGATTCCAAGGGAAGGGAAGCGTAGCAGAAGGCGGCAGATAGTTTGGTGGGCGGATGAGATTAAGGAGTTTGCGGGGGCAACATGGCCACCAGTAGTACATGACCGGGGTAGTCGGAGAAGTATGGGAGAGGCCTTTGCCCTGCAGTGGGCATAACCAGGCTGATGATGATGATGATGATGATGATGATGATGATGAAATAATAAGGTTGTCACGGTCAGTATTCCAAACAGCAACGGCACATTCTAGATTAGGGCGCATGGAGGTTTTATAAAGAACCAATTTCTCTTCTGTTGGAGTCTTACATAAATTCTGACCTAATTGTCCTTGCACCGATGAGCGTTATTGATAATTACGGCGTCTTGAGTTTTGAATGTTAGATATGACGTTATAATGGTTCCAAGACATCAATAGCACAAAACCTGTTCAGGCGTAGTACTTTTAAGGTTATAAACTGGGTAATTGACGTTTGTACGAGAACCGCGCAATAATTGTCATTTAATAACGTTTGAGCCACTTTGGCACCCACACAACGTAGAAGTCCGATTTATATATTCATCCTGCTCAATGCAACTTTCTCGATATTTTTTTCTATTTGAGTATAGTGCAGGTCCGTCATGACCTTTGCAGGAGTGGTACAGAAATGTAATGATAAAGAAAGTCGTGGTGAAAAGTCGATATACAAGTATAACACAGTGATCGGCTTAAAGACGAATATTACAAGAAATACAGCTCGGTAAATCATACTATACGTTCAAGTTACTCTGTGTGTAGAGTAAAGCGAATCAAACACTGACTTTACTATGTTTGGCCTTTCTCTTCAAAAATAATGCCACGGCTTTGATTAATTCGGTTAGGTTGCCGGAGGAGGAAAAACTTATCGTTGCAGAAGTTGTCTGCTGCTCGAAATGTAAAGAATGACGTTAAACACAGCTGTGTTTGTTTGTTAAAATATGTAGGTTCTTTTCGAGGAGATGAAAATTATGGGAATATCACGGACAGGGGGGGGGGGAAGAGAGAGAGAGCAAAGACAGGAAAGGCAGAGAGTTCAACCAGACGAGCAGCCGGCTTGCTACCCTACACTGTGGGTGGGGGAAAGGGGAATGCAAAGAGGAAAACAAGGAGAGAGTAAGCACTGAGTGCGTTTGGGAGGATGTTCATGGCCACTATAAACGATCTCTTAGCGGGAGCACTTCAAGTATTGTACTAAGGCACAAATCGCTTTTCGTGCCAGTGACGGGTATGGCCACGGTCGGAGTATCTTTGACTCGGGGCACGGTCTTGAGTCCAGTCGGTTTAATGTTGCCCTCAGAGAGAAGCGTTGTACATCGTAGCGATGGCAGGTACACGATAGGTGCTCGATGGTTTGCTCGCACTCACAGACGTCACAAATTAGGTTCTCAGCCATTCCCCTACGATAGGAGCAGGCGTTCGTGAACGCCACTCCCAACCACAAACGGCACAGCAAGGCTGTTTCGCCACGGGAAAGGCTAGATGGCAGCTGTAGCCGTAGCGTGGTGTCCAGTTTATGCAAACGGCAATTTAAGGCACTTCAGTTCCAGAGAACTTGTGAGTTTTTGTGCGCAAATAGGCGAAGTTGCCTGGCCGCATTCAACCACGGTATATACTCTTGATGAGCGCTAATTACTCTTGAAAGGGTCGCTTGAGGTCTCTCGGCTGGTAGGAAGGCTAAATGATGGTCGGGCATCATTGACACATGGCGAATGTGCACTCTGAGAGAGTCTACGGATACGTGTTTCTGGGTATCATCTGGTCTCCCGCGGTGCCCATTGTTGCTGTTGTTTAGGTGCACCGAGGCAGCCCTAAACAGGTGCGTAGGGCTTGACCTTGTATACTCTCCAAAGCGCGAATGTTCGTCTTGCATGTATTTGAAAAACCTGGTAGGCTGTAACGCAGTAGTCCAAGGAAGAGTACCCTGTACGGCTGCAACATGGGATGAACTGGTGTACCACAGTTCTTTTGCTCATAGAAATTTGAAATTTGAGCAATAGAAGCTAACATCTTCAGATAGACGCAGTGAATGCTCCACGAGAGATTACAGTCAATGATGACAACCAGAAAGCGATGCGTCTTAACATAGGACACAGCTTGACTATTGATTGAAACGGCGTACATTAACAATTGCTTGCGCGTAAAGCCAACCAATGTGCATTTTTCAAAAGATACACTCAGGTCTTGTTGTTGGAGATAAGACGCCGTCATGGGTGCCGCCCGCTGAAGTGTGTCTCGCACCTGAGGGTGAGTCACCGCACAGGCTCAGATGCAAATGTCGTCGGCGTATATTTAGGCATGAACTGTCCGCGGTAAGCACTCCGCTAGTCCTCCCGGATGAGGTTGAAAAATATGGGGATCCGCACTCCACCCTGCAGCACACCAAGACACATGTAACGTCCCGAACTTGGACCGTCTTCGGTCTGTAAGAAAAAAAACACCTATTAATCAAATATTACCGAATCCATTGATACATCCGGCCACCAACTCCCACAACCTCGAGTGAGTTCCCTATGGCCTCATGGGCTACGTTGTCGTATGCTCCTTTGATATCTAGAAAAAAGTGCCACTGATAGGCGCTTGAGGCTTTTTTGATTTTGGACCCAAGTTACGATGTCAATGACGTTGTCCTTTTACGAGCGACCTTGACGAAAGCACGTCCTGGCGTCCAGATAGATGCTGAATTGTTGTAGGTACCATTCCAAGCCAGCAAGAAGCATTCTTTCCACCACTTCGCCGACGCAGCTCGATAGCGCAATCGGACGATATGATGATAGATAAATCGGAAACTTTCCAGATTTCAGAACATGGATCAAGTGGCTCGATTTCCATTGTTTAGGAGTGATGGCGTTGTGTCGAGAGTCATTGTAGTAGTTGAGCAGCTCACCAGGTGCGTCCTGTCCATGGTGGCATAGGGCAGCGTACATGATGCGATCTGGTCCTTGGGACGAAGAACGCCTGCAGGATGCCAATGCCGTGTAGAGCTTTTAGAGTGAAAATAGCACGCTCATTTCCAGTACACGTGCGTCAGGGGTATCACTCAGTGCTGCGCCAGTAATGGGGACCACGGACCCAGGAACACGTGCACAGAACTCTTCAGCGACTTCAAGTTCCGAGCGGAGCTGGTTGAGCGCCAAATCAGCAAAGGGCTTACTTTGATGAGGAGATGAGCGAAGACCTATAACCTTTCTCCATATGTGCGAGAGCGATTTTCGGGGATCCAGCCACTGACAGAAAGTGTTTCATCGCTTGTCTTCCAATTTATCCATGCGACGCTGGACTTCTGGTGTATGCGTCATGAAGTCCTCAGATCCAAGACAGACTTCGTGAGCCGATACCTCCTCTTTGTCTGTCGGCGTGCCGCACGCAGCCTCTCCAGTTCTATGTCCAAGTCTGTTCGCCTTGCCGAGCTTGTAAGCGAGCAGATGGATGTTTTCAATGCTTCTACGATTGCATCTTCGATAGCGTCTGAAAGGCCTTCCCGACGTGCGTAATCTACGTGTTTCTTAAAACTCGACCAATAGAATGTATGCAAGACACTAGAGGAGCGTCGCTCAACTCCTGTAATCTTTATGTATGTTGGAATATGGCTTCCATGTGTTTCTATGTGCGTAAACTATTGAACGCTCGAGGCAAAGCGCCATGACACCAAAGTTCAAGCAGCTGCTATGGGCCGTGCGTCACAGAAATTTAGGGCTGCCTTCATTCACACACCACATATCATCGTAGGCAGCAAAGTAGACAAGACGCCTGGCTTTGGAGTCAATTTTAGTGCTTCCCCATAGCTGGTGATGCCCGATAATGTCACCTGTGATGACCCAGGAGCCATTGGTCCTTAGTAATATTTTCTTATGCCGTTTGTCGTCAAAGTTACCCGCTGGTGATATGCAGGCTCCAATTTGAGTAAATGACACATCCTTCTTTTTGACATGCAGGTAGACATATTGGTGGTTGTCATGAGGCCCTACCGCGTTAGCGACGTATTTAAAGTGCGTGCGGATGTATATGATTACTTTCGTGTTCGCACCACATGTGGATGAGACGAAAGATTCTCAAAAGCGCAGTCTGAGTGGAGTTGATGTATTCGCTGTGCAAATGACCAGTATGGCGAAGCGATTTGTAAGAATGAATTGCCGAAAGTCTGCTATGCGATTCCTTAGAACCCTGCTATTCCATTGAACGACACACTTTTAACTTCAATGCGAAAGGGGACTATTGGTCGAGCCATAATGCTTAAACGATGCTAGCAGGCACTGGATTTACTGCATACAGCATTTGAAGAGCATTTTGAGCTGCTGGTGTTTGTAACTTGTTCAGCGTGATGCGCATTGTATTAATTAGCGATTGCAGCATTACAACCATCTGCCTGTCTTGGTCGCACAAATCGCCGATAGTACACGTTGGGGGTTCTCCAGCGAAAATTGGCCTGGATTCTCTGTGTGAATACTGTCGTTTTGGTATGGTCCGCCAAGATTCGGCAGATGTGGTCTTCTCAGTGGCCTTGTTCTTTGAGGTCCTTTCCACTGTGCCTGGCCTGGGCGGCAGAGGAGGAGGTGGTGTTGCAGGAAGTGGCATGTGCGTCGCAGAGGCAAGAGCCTTCCTTGAAGAGCATCGGCGACGGGAACGAGCTTGCTGATTTTATCGGCGGTTTCGCAGCGATATCAGTGATCTCTCGCCATCTCTTTCAATATGGCGATTTCCTTTTAATATGCGGTCAATTCTTCCATGAAGCTTCATGTGACCCGCCGCAGTTTGAACACTTCATTAAAGTCGCACTACATTTATCTGTAGCCCGGGGCTCGGCGCAGCGGGGGCATGCTGCATGATTTTCGTAGGCACTGATCACGTGTCCCAGTTTCATGCATTTGCGACAATGAAGAGGTGTCGTAATGAAAGGGTGCACTGAATGAATGCAATCTTCACGCAGCGTGAACTGCCTATCCGCTTAACATCAACAATAACCTCACCATTTGTTAGCTTGATAAGAATCGGCAAGTCATTATTAAAGATGGCGACGTCTACGTCGTAGATAATGTCGGGGACTACGTCAGATCCTAGGGTTGTATAAGAGCGCACCAAAAGCGATCGCGGTCCGTTACGCTGCGTAGAGTAGTAATAGCAGCCGCATGCTGGAAATCAACTGCCAGTAGATTTTTTTGTGTGCACTCGAATGTCCGATGTTTTGTTTTGCACCAGGGCTTCCAGTGACATCGACACAGATTATCTGTTCATTTGTTTCATGTTGACGGCGGGAAGCACGGGCACAAATATGATGATAGGGGCGTCCGGCCTCTGTGTGTCTCTTACTGTTTGCGTGCTTGACGATGAAGATGTGCTGGTGTTCCTTCTCTTCGCTCTGTGGCTGTGCACAAGCTAGAAGTGGTCATCGGAAAGCTCCTCACTGCTAAGAGAGTAAACATGGGTGTCCTCGCTGTCGATGTCGCTCTCTTGACCGATCCGCTTCTTGGAAGCGGCCGCCGCTGACGCCGCCGTCGCCGGCAGACGTGCGTGGTGGTCCACCTCCATCACGACCAGGCAGGGAGCGAAGACCAGCGGATGCACTTAGATTTTCACAGAAATAAATCGAGGCTACAAAGAACAGCATTGTATAAAAAAACAGTCGTGTTCCACCCCGCACTGTGGGAATCATCTTTATGCAATGCATGTAACAAGTTCATAGATGTCCATAACTGTTTGCAACTCGACAATGCGTTTCCAGGTTCACAAATGTAAGGTTAGCAATGGTGTGTCTGATGAGAGAGTCTGTGTAACGACAGCAACAGGGTCTCGACGGTTACAACAGTAGCACGGACGCAACGGCGATAAGGATGACTTCGTAGTGCATTCTGGCGAAGAGACGCTACAACCTGCCCGTTGCTACGTGGCCCTAGGGAGCTCCAATCTCACATAGCACCTCAAAGCTCTAGTTGCCACATAGAACCACAAACAAAACAGGCAATCTTTCGATTTCACGAGCCTTTTTGCCAAGGTAGGAAATTATTAGCGCGCTTCATTCCTGCGACTGTTGCGCATGGAATGAAAACGGGAACGAACGCCCTTACGCTCGCATTTTAAGCGAGGGTAACTGTTGCTATGCGACCTGATCCGCTCGCCGGTCATCTGAAAGCACTATTCGGCGTCGCAATGAGCAGTGGTGTACATGTCCCTGGCATAATGGGGGGAAAATGATCAGGGTGCTGTGCTGGAGGAACCTGATACGTACAAGTGCCACCATTGGACGTGCGATTCTTTTTTTATTCAGAAGGGCCGCAACGAGGTGCAACAAAACACTAATTCTCTACCTGCACAAGGCATGTTTTGCGCGAGAGCCACACGTTCAAATTACCTTTCGGCATTCTTATGTTTCCCAAATTGGGTATATTTTAGTATCGCATGTTTTTACTCAATAAGTCCTTTAATAATTTTCTATAATTGACTACAAAATGATAGATAGAGTTGACAGGTGATTATGTCTGTCTACATTTGCAAACTAACTGATTTGAAACTACGTGAATATAATGCGTGAAATTTGTTCTGGTTATAGTCAATTGTATTGACAAAAATCGGAACGCAACATACTAAAACACTCATTAGTTTATATTAACGGAAAAAAATTAAATGTTCAAGTTCTCATCTTGTAAGTTATGCCAAGCGTGAATAAAATTTTGTTCTTGGAGGATATTTCTACAGGTAAAGGTTTGTAAATTCTGTTTGCAGGTATTATTATGTTAAATATACTTGCCGCTTTAAAAGGTCATCTACGCACTAGCGTATAAGAAAAGACACATTGAAGTTTTACGCTAATATTGGAGCGGTAAATAGAATATGTTAGTTTTTGCAGCAAGCGATCTGCTATACGTTAAGCTAAATGGTATCCCCATTTAGCACGCGAAATTTCAGAACAACGTATACGGTCGTTTTCAAACTGGAAGGCTGAATCTAAGGTGAGCCATCTATTCTACCGCCGCCTTTTAAGGAGTCATAACGGCAATTCACTGGACGCTGAGGACACAGCACACTGAATGAAAGAGCTGGCACGTGACAATACATCAGCTTAAACTGAAGTTCAGAGTGTCAACAACGTTTTATTAGGAGGAACAATGGTGCCTTTTATGAGCGCCTCCGCAGAAGCCATGCTTCACCCGGGATCTCGGCGGCTACCGATTCCCATTCACTTCCTGCCACGCTGATTAATGGACGATCATTGGTGCCTACTATCACGATGGGGTTATCACGTCGGAAGCCGCAGTCCAATTGCGCAGGCTTCAAGGAAACGGAGATAAATGCGGATATCGATCGGGCAGGCCATTAATTTGCGGTCATCAACCACGGCACTCCGACCTGGCATGTCAGTGCAGTGGTGCGTGGAAGCTATTTCCTTGTTTTCTTTTTGCGAGCAGCAGACGCAAATCAAGAAGGAAATATCTGACAAGCGCTAACGAAGCGACTAGAGCATGAGAGTATAGAGAAATACGTTAAAAGCAGACAAAAGAAGAGAGATCCAACAGGAATGCAAAGTACTGTCCATTACTCTCTACGGTGGATGTGGGAATGCGAGGCGGAAGGATAATAACTCAACAGAGGAGAAAGAGGGACAATTTACGCACGTTTGCTGAGCCATGAACTCAAATTAATTAACAAGATATTATGTTGAACGCGTTCGTCTGCGTAGGTTGTAGCGCCCCCGTTTTCTCCTGTTGTTACGACTGAAAAAAATCGGCATCCAAAATGGTCTCTTCAGAAAGCAGGTAGCGAACACGACGTGACAGCACAATCTCACGTGGTCGCCAACATACGTCTCGTATCATGTAGAGAAATGTTCATGTAGCGCAAAGAAAACGCAACAAAATTCTTTTCGTCGAAAGTGATACTTTCGTGTCTGAACCCATTTACTGTGACAATGGCATCGTCATCGAATGTGAACCACCATGTAGTTCTTGCTTGCTTGCCTTTATTTCAGGTGGTTGCGCCTACCCTATACAGAGGAGTAAGCAACAAAGCAGTCGTTAAAGGGTAGTTAGTTCGGCATTAAGGAGATGATTAAAAGAATAGCCATCTTTTAAAGAAATAATCAGAGGGACAATACAAAATTTCCGGTACCATTAAAATTACACGTATATGTACATAGTATCAGAGCAACAAAAAATGTAACTTCAGAAACTGGTTCTAAGCTTACCTTCTTGATAATGTAGGCAACCTTATTTCTGTATGGTATAGTAACGCGTGTTGTGGACATCTTGATTCATGGAGAGACTCTACACCTCTAATTACCCTAATGTCTAAGTTGACTTGATTTATTTAGCTCAAATGTATAGCTGCATGTACTCATAAAATGTTCGGTGTTGTTTGGCCAAGGGCCTGTGACTTTCTTTCCGAGGGGCTTAAAGATTTCATTTTTTGAATATTTATTCCTGACAATAAGGCAGTTGCGGCGTTATTGACTTGTTGCTTTACCGCTTCGGCAAGTCAGTCAGTCAGTCAGTCAGTTTTTATTTGCAGGAAAATCACATCATCCTGCGGGTGGCAGAGACTAAAGGCATGATTGCCTGACGAGGTCTCTGCCCCCGTAACAAAAGGAGCAGTCTACAGCAGTACAGCAGAGAGCTGGTAACAAAAGAGAGGCGGCGTTACAAATAGTACACGCACACAACCTACATCATACATTCTATACAATATGGGTGTACTTAAACACTACGGACAGTTTATTTTTCAAAAATCACATTGAAGATTCGCTCATATCACAAAAATACTTAAAAGGAAGTAAACAATTGAAACGGAAATTTACATTTGTCATTGTAACTTAACAATTTCAACCAAAAACAGAGTCGACGGAAAACAAAATGAGCCGCAGTTCACGTTTGAACGTTTTTCTGGGTAGGCAGAAATCCAGAATAGAAGCACAGTTATTTAACATGTCTATTACCTGATATTCCAGATCCTGTTTTCCATAATTTGTTCTGACTTTTTTATTTCTGCGGTTGGGGTTACGGATGTCATATTGCGCCAAGACAGGTGTGTAAATACTGTGGAGTTTCTGTTTATATATTCGCTGTGCCAGTGTCCATAAATATACTTTATTTGCAGGTAAAACATCAAATCTAGGAAAAAGTGGTTGTGTCGGCAACAAACTAATAGGGCCGGTGTGGTTCACAAAAATCCGGAGGACACGTTTTTGCAGCAGCTGTAGCCTATCGTAGTTCCCTTTTGTCGTTGTCCCCCAGACCAGAATGCCATACAAAAGTTTAGAATAGAACAGGCAGTAATATAGTGATTGCTTTAGCCAAAGGGGTAGAAGAGGAGCTATTTTTCTAATACATCCAACAGACTTCGCGAGTTCGGAGAGCAGATAATTGACATGGGGGGTCCAAGACAACTCTTCACTAAACCATACCCCAAGGAACTTTTGCACACTTACTTGTTCTAAGTTATGTCCTCTGTAGTGTAAGTTAATCATTTTTGTATGCTTATTGATTGGCTTAAATATCATGTACTTTGTTTTTACTGCATTTAACTGAAGTTTGTTTTGTTGCAACCATGCGGATAAATCATTTAAATACAGATTGGCCGAATGCTCAATGTCATGCAGTGTTCTACCTGTAAAGAATAAACTAGTGTCATCTGCAAACATGGTTATTGTGGGTGTTCTTTGTAGTTCCGTAATGTCATTAACATATAAGAGGAAAAGTAACGGGCCTAATATCGAACCTTGCGGAACACCTAGTTTAATGTCAAGCTGTTTTGAAGAACTGCAGTCTATTTTAACAAACTGACGCCGAAACGATAAGTAGCTCTTGATAAGGTCCAATGTGATACCTCGAATTCCATAGCAATCTAATTTTATAGCTAAGATTTCATGATCAACGGAATCAAAAGCTTTGCGCAGATCGAGAAATATGCCTAGGGTGAAGAGCTGATCTTCAATATTTCTGATTATTTGCTGCTTGACGGCAAGAAGAGCGTCCTGAGTTGTCTTGTTTTTCTGAAAACCATACTGTGAGGGTGATATTATATGATACTTGGTTATATATTTTGACAGTCTGTTATTGATTGACAATTCGTAAATCTTTGAAAACACCGGTAGCACTGAGATTGGCCGGTAATTACTAATATCGTCAATTCTACCTCCTTTGTGTATTGGAATTACTTTGGCCAGCTTTAATTTATCTGGGAAGACTCCAGTAGAAAATGCGAGACTAATGAGATAGGCTAGGACAGGGCTGATAATTAATGATACTCGCTTTACAGGTTCAACTTTAATTTCATCATACCCACTTGCGACATTATTTTTTAAGCATATTATGAGACCATTGATTTCTCTTTCGGTAACGGCATCCAAAACAAATGAATTTACTAGACGAGAAGGCCAGTAGAGCCCACTTTGTTGAATAGACGGCTGGGGTACGGCTGCATTAATGAAGTACTCGTTAATTTCATCTGCTAGCGTCTTACCTCCCATAGAGTCATTGATTACTATTTGGTCAGCCTTAACCGGTGATTGGTTCCTTCCAGTAAGGTAATTTACCTGTCTCCAGATCTTTGCCGGATCCGTTCTTATCCTAGCAAACATTGCTTCATAATATGCAAGTTTGGCTTTCTTTATATCGGCGTTTAATTGATTGCGATATTTTTTAAATTCTTTGAGCAAGTCACCGTCTTTGCATTTTATGAATTTGTGGAACATATTATTTTTCTTCTTGATGCGTTTTAGCAGGGCGGTGTCAATCCAGGGCTTTTTTATTTTCCGATTGCATTTCTTATATTCTCTCAGTGGAAAAGCATCATTGTAACAACTAAGAAAGATCCGAAGAAAAACCTCATACGCTGAATTTGCATCATGCTGTAAGTACACATTTGACCAGTCAGCCCGCTCAATTAAAGAATGAAAGTAGCTTAAGGAGCAGTCGTTCACCACCCTATGTTCAAGCCTGCTGCGTTTATAGTTCGTCGTTAGGGTGTGTTGTGTGGCAAAGTATATAGGCAGATGGTCACTGATGTCGCATGATAATGCCCCTGCTTTGAAATCTGATGCATTCAGGTTTGAAACACATATATCTATGGAAGTAGAACTTTGTGAAGTAATTCGGGTTGGCATAGAAATAGCATTTTCGCACCCATAAGAGGATAAGAGATTCATCAAGTCGCGCGCAGAAGAGTCGTCGGCCAACGTGTCGATGTTTACATCTCCCAAGAGAAAGAACAGCTTATTAGTATTAATACAATAGATTATTACATTTTCTAAATGCTGTAGGAAATGCCGCTTGTATCCAGACGGTGGTCTGTACAGATCAGAAATTAAAAACGTGCTGGTTTCCACCGTTAGGCACTCTATATCCCTATTCATAACTGTGCACTCATCAACAATATGATATGCATACTTTCGCTGTAGGTAAATAATCAGGCCACCACCTCTACCTGTTCTGTCTAATCGTATTGGAATGTAATCAGTAAAACAAGGAGAAGGCTCATCTTTGCTTAACCATGTTTCTGTGAACATGAATGCGTCAAAATTAACTTGCAGGGATTTCAGCCAAATGTCCAGCTCATCTTGTTTGTGCCTCATGCTACGGACATTTAAGTGTAATAAGGAAAAACATGGGTGTAAATATTGAAGATTTGATTTGAGCGTGGACGATTCAGTAATGAAAGAGGATGAGTTGAGCATCATACTGATTAAATTAAAAACCCGGACTAACACAATGACGTCTAAGATTATTTGATGCGGGCGATATCTTGTTTGTTTGCAATTCGAATGGCGTCGGTCTGTTCATCTTTCCGTGCCAAAATTTTACCCGAGCTGACCCAGACGTATTTCCATCCGGCTTTTTTCTTTTCCGCAAGGGCAGCCCCAAGAAGTTGCTTGTTCTGTCGTGTTAAGTGCTCATTCACGTAAATGGTAGTGATGCCCGTGCCCCTATATCCCACATCTTCAGATGACAGCTTCTTTTTTTTTGACTTGGCAAGGAACGTGTTGCGCTTGGTTCGTGATATGAACCGTACAACGATGTTCTTATCCTCTCTGCGGGCCGTGGGCACCCGGTGGCAAATGTCGATATCAGTATCAGTTACCGCTTCACCAACAAGTTCACCGATCTTTTTTATCACTGAGGTCGAGTCGAGCTCCTCTGGCACACCCCTGATTTCCAGGTTATTACTTCGCTGATATTGTTCGAGCTCGTCCACTTTCTTTTCAAGTCTCTCGTTTTCCGCTTTGAGATGTTGATTCTGAGCTGTTAACGCTTTTATTTCTTGATGTAACGCCTTGATGTCACCAGTAATTGCCTTAACTTCATCACAGGTGTCGCTACAGAAGCGCAGACTATCTTTTATTTGCCTCATTTCAGTCCGCATTTCCCTGCGGAAGTCTGATAACGCACTTGCGAGTTCCTTTTCTTCTTTCTTTGACATCGTGTGCCCACGTCAAAAAGCAGTCAAAATACAAAATATATATCAATTTTTGGTTGTCCGGCAGCAGTGCAGCAAGCAAGGTAATTACTGTAACGTGTCAAGGTCGTTTGTTCTTACCTGTAACGATAAACAGGATCCCTTAGTCGCCCTGCTCGCTGGGTGCACTGCTGCCGGACTGAAGAGCGAAGCAGGGATTCCGGGCTTATGTAGGCAGCCGGGCACTCTGCTCCGTCAGCGTAGGCAGAGACGAGGATGCGCAGTAGGATGCACGGGCGTCACGGTAACCAAAGGGCTCAGGAAGCCTGCGTCGTTGATGGCAAGCCGAAGCGCTGATCCAAGGCCCCAAGAAGCGTGTGGCTGTAACGATAAACAGGATCCCTTAGTCGCCCTGCTCGCTGGGTGCACTGCTGCCGGACTGAGAAGAAGTCGCTAGCTTCGACCAATACCAACGCCGCAAGCGACCAGCTGTGCTACCGGCAACTATGTCTCATCCTATCAACATTTCTACCGAATGGTTCTTTCGTGTTCTGCTCTACCTTCTTCGTCCCTTTGCAACCTCCACATTAGCTAAGAAGTGAATCGCATTCCTGACTTACTACGCGACGTGATACGCCATTATCGCGCCTTCCCTACATGCAGCGCTACGAACGTCACCGACTTTTCTTGTTGATTTCATCTCAAATCATAGTGCTCCTCGATAGCTTCTGACCGATGAAGGCCAGTACCTTTTGTTTCCCGTCATCAATGACATCCTTCGTTCGTGCTGTACCCGCCACAAGCTCACTACCGCTTATCACCCGCAAATGATGAGACTGGAAGAGCGCCTCAAGCGAACTCTAATCGATATGATTTCAATGTACGTTTGGAAGGTCCCAGGTGGTGATTAATCAACTAGTGTGTGAAACATTAAATGATCTCATGAGCGAGATGACGCTGTGTTTCCTACGAGATATGAACGAAAGCCCGTCTTCCGCTCTACATTTGCAGTGTTGCTATAGCCGGCATTTGCCGGGTGCGCAAAAAAAAAAATGCTGTCTATTTTCGTTGTCATGTCGTTGTTGGCAGTGACGCTATAAATGTTTTAGGTGTTGTTTTTTGCCTAACGCCTTCATCTTGGCCTTTTCTTAATGTGCATTCCTCGCACTAGGAAAAATTGTCATCGAAATTGCCATGTGTGCCTCCTTTCTGCATGCGACGCTTCTTTCACGAACACGACAACGAAGAAGTGCACGAAACGTACCGCCGTCTTGTCAAACAGCATCTATGCAATGCGTAAAATATTGTTTTGGGACTAGCGTGTGTTTACAGATGATTGCTACACATAAGGTTACAACAGCCACAAGAAGCAGAGAAGGATGCAAGGCTCTCGCGTGCCTCTGCCCACATCGTAGCTGTCGTCGAACGTCAGCAGCAGCCTCTTCACGGTCTCCTGGCAATACCGTCCCCTCCCCCCCTCCCCCTTCCGGTCCAGACGAGATTGTGGACCCGGCGCTTTCTAGGGCAGAACGTTGAGGACTACCCGCCGTGGTTGCTTGTAACGTCAGTGATTTGACGTAACACCTTCTAAGGACCGTTGTAGTGGAATAATAGCTGCTCGGCAAGGTTGATACGGCAGAA
Organism: Dermacentor variabilis; assembly: GCF_050947875.1. NCBI lineage: Eukaryota > Metazoa > Arthropoda > Arachnida > Ixodida > Ixodidae > Dermacentor > Dermacentor variabilis. The sequence continues at coordinate 160,614,110 of NC_134569.1, read as the reverse complement.
CCCAGACCGCAGTTGCACGAGGGAACCTGGAGAGTAACAAAAGTCCCTGTGGCGAAGGTGATACAGGGCTTTTGGGGAAGCATGGGACACTGTGTGCCGTTCACGAGTGATCTGGCAGCCTATATCGGCGCGTGCTATGGCATCGCGAACGTACATTGAAATCATATCGATTAGAGTTCGCTTGAGGCGCTCTTCCATTCTCATCATTTGCGGGTGATAAGCGGTAGTGAGCTTGTGGCGGGTACAGCACGAACGAAGGATGTCATTGATGACGGGAAACAAAAGGTACTGGCCTTCATCGGTCAGAAGCTATCGAGGAGCACTATGATTTGAGATGAAATCAACAAGAAAAGTCGGTGACGTTCGTAGCGCTGCATGTAGGGAAGGCGCGATAATGGCGTATCACGTCGCGTAGTAAGTCAGGAATGCGATTCACTTCTTAGCTAATGTGGAGGTTGCAAAGGGACGAAGAAGGTAGAGCAGAACACGAAAGAACCATTCGGTAGAAATGTTGATAGGATGAGACATAGTTGCCGGTAGCACAGCTGGTCGCTTGCGGCGTTGGTATTGGTCGAAGCTAGCGACTTCTTCTTCTTATTCTAAGCTATTCTAAGACTTATTCTAAGCAAACTGGGGCGGCATAAGGTGCCATAATGAAGGCAATACAATTGGAGGGAAGGGTGGGATGTGGCAGAGCTAAGAATGTCAATAACAGAACGTAAAGTCGAGTCGCCACCTTGTTCGTCCCATATATTAAGCAGGTCCGAGATAGACAAGGCGCAGGCGTCGGTCTTTTGCTAGATGACTTCAAGAGAATCCACGAGATACCATGGGAGGCAATAGGTATTTTGATGGAGCTGAAGAGACTTGTACTCTACCTAAAACGAGTATTCTTGGAGGCGGAGAGTCCAAAGACCAAGGCAGCCTTGAGGGTCTTTGGGGGAAGGAAGCCAACCGAGGGCATAAGATCAGTTACGACGGTAAAGGTGACGACCAACAGGTAGGGATGAAATTTTACGACAGCCCAAAGAAGACCAAGGCACTCTTGCTCTCTGACTGAGTAATTCTTATCCCGTGGGGACAGGAGGCGGCTATCGTACGCAATTCCGCTGTCATGTCCGTGAGGGAGGACGGCGCCGACTCCACGCAGCCGGCATCTGTGCGAACTTCTGTATGTGCACGTGGACCAAAAATATTTAGAGGACGGTTAAACGTCGCCTATAAGAGTGGAACGCGGTAGCACTCAATCATTCATTGATGGGAAGAGTGAGTGCTACTCACGCTTCCCAGCAACTGCAGCTTATGTAACCGTAATGCTTACCGGGAAACGCTGGCGGCGAACGCCATGCCCGAAGGCGAGCTTTGCCTGTGTGTGTGTGTTTTTTTTTCTTTTTCTTTTGGTGGTGTTTAAGGAACCGAGGCTGCCGCGCCACTTCTACTAAGCGAGACGTCAAACAGCAGCTCGAAAACGCTACCGTGTTAAAAGGGGTTTGTGTTTGTATTTCCGCGTAAAAGAAATATGTTTTCTCGTACATTCAAATTACCATCGCACGCTGTCGTATCTGTAGGTTGCGTGTAAGTCGTACTTTACAATTTTTCGGAGTATTTTACATTAAGAATTCAATTATATCACTAATTTTCCTGTCCTACATGAAGGGCCTGCGTGGCTGGGTAAGCGTGTTTCAAAATTCTTTTTGCTTAAGTGACATCGGATGCCGGATGCGGGAATCAGGTAAGCCGATGGCGGATTTTCTGCGACACAGGGCCCACAACGCTATCGCGCTAAAATGCGTTCAAATAGAAGAAGTCGTGAAGGGATGATAAGCGCTGAAAAAGCAACAGCTTCGGGCGAGCACCATGTAAAAGCAACGTATTTTAAAGCGAAAGCATTACTGGCCGCAAACTTGCGATTTCGCCCTGGCGGTGCTCCGAGGAGGCACATGACGTCAAAACGCGCGCCTCGCGCGGATATTTCTCTCTCTCTCTCTCTCTTGCTCCCTAGTCACAGCTGCGCATGCGCCACTAGTAGCACCGAGCCACGGGTGTTCCGCCGCTGCGCAACGCCACGCCTTTCCGCCGCCACCGTTTCGTATGATGTCACACCGCCTTGCTCGTCGTTGCGCTCGCATCCGCTCGCTTCGCCAGCTGCTTCGCATGCCTGATAACGTGTCCGAGGATTGAAAAGGAAAGCTCGCGTGCGCTGCAACCACAGTTGAGGCTTCAGTATGGACGGCGATAATTCTGATAAGAAGGAGGAGGCCTGGAATCGACATCGGGACGAGATGAAGAGGAAACGAATCGCCCAGGAAAGAGACGAACAGCACGCCGAACGACTGGCTAAATGCCGCAATATAGCTAGACAACCATACTAACTTGGACTTGCAATCAAGATTAACCAAAGCTAACCATGCTATGCCTTAGCTTTCGCTACGTATATCCTGGGTATAGTCGAGCTAAGCAACTCCCATATTTTTTATGAGCCCAGTAAGGGGAAGCGCGATTTCGGCAAAATTACTGGTTAAACAGCGGAAATAGCACAATCAAATGAAGCTTGTACATCTTTAGTAGACTGGGCACCCGCCACGTTGGCGGGATGGCCGAGTATGGTTATGTCATGACGTCCAATGCCCCGTGCTGAGGAGTTGATATGAAGCCCTGCGTTGCAGAATAGCTCATGAATGACGGAGAGACGCTGAAGATGGCCGTTAAATATTGGCAAAAAAACGAAGGTAGTACAAGCAGGTTGATCATTCGAAGCCACGAAGAAGCCAATCCATCATGCGCTCGAATGTGGCCGGCGCATTACAAAGGTCGAAAGTCATGATAGGGGCCATCCGCAGTTAAAGATTCGGTCGTTTCGCTGTCCGGTGGACCAACATAAATCTGCCAATGACCTTTTTGAAGGTCACTAGACGAGAAATATGAAGCGCCGTGAAGGCATCCAAATGCATCGTGTATGCGGGAGAAGGCATGAACGTCTTTGTTCGTTGTCTTGTTGTCGTGGTGATAATGAACACCAAATCTCAAAGTGTTGAACAAAATATCGCCAGGTGTTGTATTTTTTCTTGACCGGCACAACAGGACATGCCTATTGATTAGAGTAGACAGCCTCACTAGCTCCAATAACATTTATTCTGACCTGAACAGATGCCACCGCTCTCAGATTCCGTGGAGAGCACTAAACCTAGTACTGATTCCGAGGGCTTAAACATGCGATAGCGTAGTTCCTAGCGCTCCCCACTTGTCCCCACTCCCACGTGCTCACTGCTGCAGTTAGATGGGTTCGAACCCCAATGGTGGCGGTTGGGAAGCGGTTAATGAAATGATATGAATTTTTCTATTTCATTCATGCGTCTTTGGCGTAATGCAACTTGGCGCGCGCAAGGGCTCTGGCACACCCGTGCTAGGAAATGTGAGAAATCCTATATTGGCTGGTATTTTTAATTTCTTAGTGTTTATTTTCAATGCACTTGTTGCTTCTTGTCCGATTTTCGTTGTGGGTACCCGCAATAGAATAGTTATTTAATCATCATCGACATGGGACGATAGTCTCAAACAACTAGTTCGCGCTTGCACAATATGTAACACCCGATTCTTTGCCAATCCCCTGCTTTGTGCATTGAATATCTACCGCCAGTTTCTAGTCAACCCCAATTATGTCATTGTATCCAAATCATCATAATTATCCACGCGCTGGCTCGCACCTCGGCCGATTCCAAGTTGTGGGTATGTGACCTCGTATGGAAGGAAATCAATCATGAACATGCGACGATCATCTCACGGGGCTGTTGGCGTGTGTAGGATAGGTACTGCAAGCTTCCTCGATGACCCCCGTCGTGGGTATCTACCATTGTAAGGGAATTATCATCATCCTAATGAAGACGCGCGTACTCTTCTTGGTTGATGCCCCATTGTGGCTACATGTCATAATATAAAAATCATAATTATAATCAACACCCGGCCGTTATCTCAAAGAGCTAGTAGACGACACGATAGGTACCACCAGCTCCTACGACAATCCCGTGTTGCGGTATGGGCCACGGAATGGAAGTCATCATAATAATTGGTGGCGGCCATCTGAAATAAGTAGCATATGTTGACACGAAAGAGGTATTCATACGATTGTGGCCTAATAGTTAGAGCATCGAGCTGCTGCGTTGAGGGCGCGAGCTCAAATCCCGCCGCGAGAAGAATCTACGTGGTAAGAACGCCATCAGCGGCCCACAGACAGACCCAGGAGAAAACGTAGGACAGTAGCCTTCTGCAAAACTGAGTATCCAGTGTCTAGTGCCATGCTGGATTATGAAACCACTGTCGTGCGCTGTGTGATGGATCGCTGGGCAAGTGCGAAAAATACGTGGTGTCACGCTACCGTAAATAGTTTTTTTAATATACAGGAAGCAACAAAGAGCGTTTTCACGCAATAAAACAGAAAACGAAAGCTGAGTAAAACATAATACCGCGAGGGATCTATCGTTTGACCCAAAGACGCCATCCACCTACTTTACGACTACGCCACGCCACTACGTGGCAAATTGAAAATAATTTGTCACCGGAATACCCAGACGCAGTTACAGTTTCCCACAAAAGGCCTCGCACAGACTTGGTAGATGCGGTACTACCGCACAACTAAATGTTGAAATATCAGAAAAAAAAGGAAAGTTGTCCGTATTTACTAGTATGCTTGGAAGTACCACAACACTGGTTCTCTTTTGCGACTTGTATTTTAACTTCGTAAAAAGTCTTAAGTGAACCGCCGACCCGTGTCCTTGTACGGGCCGATTATATAGGCCGATTATTGTTACTGCCGATTTTATAGCCCTTTCTTGTTCTTCGCCCAAGGGAAGTGCAAGATTTCTGGAGTTCAACAATGAATATCAATCGATACGCCTGTGTAGTCACATATACCCGTCAGAAGCGCCGGTTAGTGCAGCCCGCAGCCTTTGCTAACCGCTCGTATACGTATGTTTAAAACACGTCCCATTGGAGCTCATAGCTTCTGGTGCTGATACCGTAGGCACGAAGAAGCGGCTTACTTAACAACAGTTATGCGAATGCTAAAATCAACCGTAATTTATCCATGTTGTAGTTCATGGTTCCGGGCCCAGGCGGGCCGATAGCGTGTAGACGGACCCGGCAGGTACACTAGGGCTAACCTTCGGTGCAAGCGAACGATGTCGGCGCGGTTACCTGGCGAATGCTCAAATGTTTCTAATATAACCTCAGAACCTTATATCTATTATTTTTTAGTACAATAAGGAATGCGGAAGTGCACGAATTGCCTTAGCTTTGTTATTGGTACAATAATATCAATCAGCGGCAGGTTATCCGGGGGTGTGTCCGAACGCATCAGAACGATTGCTGGGCTTGTTTATTTCGTGTTAACTCCACAACAATGCGGTACCTCGTAGTCATCGGTTTCGTAGAACCCGCTAAAAGATGAGGCGTTATGTGCGTTTTCGTAATTTCGTTCAAGACAATAGCTATCCACACCGTCATAAGGAAAATGCAAAAAAAGTAATATTCCGTGTCACACATTGATGCATAAACTGAGCAGCATACGCACCTTTATTTCGCGCTACGACAGGAAAGACACATTTATGACCCCAGAATATAGTACTACTTATGAAAGGAGACTAGTATGTGACAAGAAAATTCTATTAAACAGCTATTATTCAATAGTGCTTATATTCCTTGCTCAACAAAACCAGTGCGGCACGAACACAACTACCGCTGCTTAAGGAACGAGCCAACTAACTTTACTGAGAACCAGCGAGTGCACACCACAGAACAGTGTGTCCAAGTGTCACAGGAGTGAAACCAGCGCCTCGTGCAACGCGACCCAGCTCTTAACCAGCAATCTCACCGCTGCCCTAGTGATTCCCAGCGAGCGCCAGTCTCCCCAGTGTGAGCAGTGTCCAAACACGCGCTGGTTGCACACTGCAAGGCAATGTAGGACGCTGGTTCTTGCAATAGGCAGGCCAAGAAAGCACCGCTTTTAAGGTTACTGCTGGTAATATCTGAAACATAGTGCGTTCCGCGAAACTTCTCCTAAAATCCGAAACTCGAGCGCCAGAATTAGCAACAATGTCGCCATTAGTTCACCACCACGAGTGACGTGGCTGTTTAGGCTTGAAGCGTGGCTGTTGAGGTTTGAACTATGAAGCGAGCGAGATGGCTACTTGTTTTGCGCCCTCGTATCACAAGCATTTCAAGCGTTTCTTCGGTAAAGCAGGAATAAAGTATGTCGTTGATAAGCGGCGCCATGAAGTAGCGGCCGCGATTAATGAACCGCTGCCGGGACGAAGCATGGCGAGGAATCACGTCCTGAAAAAGCAGGTGACCTATTTCGAGCAGCCCGTGGGCAGGCCGCGGGTGGTAACATTCTGGATAGAGCAACAGGTACCCAATTGTCTCCGTTTTTATATATGCAGTCAAGTGGTTAGGGAGGTACCTGCCGATGCGGAAGTGTGAGCTGCGGGGACGTGATGAAGTTGTAGAAACCGTCCGTCGGTATACATTGTCCCCGCTTCTGGGAAATCCAATTACCTCGCCTTGCAATCACGTGGGGCTCATCGCCCCCAGCTCTTCCTTGGAAGTAAGAAGGCTCCTCAACTCAGCCACCACAGCCACTCAGGAAACTTATTTTTATGGTGGAATAAAACTGGTTTAGACTCCTTCCGCAACCTGTCAAAACGTCAATTATTTGCCTCCGCTAAACCGAGATCCCAACAAATTTATTGGCTACGCCTCACCGTCAGACGAGACCAAGCAAGTGATCTATCGATCCCCGACCTTGATCGCTTCATGTTCGCCGGATGATGACGCGGTAACAATGATAGGAGTCATTGATAGGCTGTCTGCATCATGATCGGAAATAGATGCATTTTACTACTTCTGTCCAGCGGGTACAAAGCTTGGCCTAGCCTAGTTGGCCGATGGCTGTATGTGAGATGTCTTCCCACACGCCTAGTGCTGGAGATCGTGTATTCTGAAGTTTTTGAGAGGTGCTCAAGCGAGAGGCAGCATGAAGCGCCCGTTTCGTTGTTCTTGTGTACATCATCTTGCCAGCATTATGACAGTGCGTGTTAGCAGTCATGTGCACGCCTGACACCATGCTTATAAGTTTAATGAGTAAGTGAGTGTTTACTGGTACATATAAGGCAAGAAACTATGTACCCTACTTCATGTGGTTATCTATTGCTTCATCGCTGCCAATTCTGGGTCTTCTGGTCAAACTGCTATCCATTTTTTTGAGTAAATTCATAAATGCCGACGATGGTAGTGCAATTTATGATGATGCGCAATAGCGGCTCCTACACTGCACCTTGCCATTACGATAACTGCAGAGTTTCCAATCACAAAGATGTAACAAAATTGGTCACGGATACAGGAACTGTTGAAAGAGCCAAATGAATGTCTCAAGAAACTAAACAGTAGGAGTTATACATGTGGTTTTGACATGAAAGTCCATTTATGGGCGACCACGGAGAAATTTAGCTTACATGAGCGCTTGAGCCATAGCCATACTGTTACCACTGAAAAGCAAGGCTAGCATACGTGTCTTTAGCGTCATAATCTAATTAGCATCACGTCGGTAAGCTCTCCGTTGAACCGGTTGGTATACGACATTGGAAAGTCGCCTCAAATGGGAACCTTGGGTATGCACAGTTCGACTATGAGAATTGAGTCAAGTGGGCGGCACGTTGTAATAAATCTCATATTTGTTCTAATGAACAAATATTGTAATCATTTTTGTTACGGAAATTATGATTTCTTGTGCGAAATATATATGTACGTTATATGTGTATTCATTTGTACTGATTTTATCCGCTGTTGTAACCGTGAGGTCTGGGACCTCTGTCAGGCCTTCGTGCCTTTAGTCCCAGTCTCCCCTCGCTCGGACGAGAAATAGAGTACATATGACGATGTGTATGTATGATATAATTTGAGAAATTCAGTGGTCTCGATTTGAAGCTTGGTCTCAACATGTTCATGACGCGGCTGCAGTACAATATACTGCTTGATCATTTACTTTTAAAACAGGAAAGACAGCACTGCTGCAGTGTTTAAGTAATCCGACGTCTACATGCAGTTTTTGAACAACGCCTCCTGCACAAGGATGTATCCGGTTCGATGGCAATAAGCTTGTGAACCACGTTATGTTACAACGACAGAAATTTTCAATGCTTCCTTCACATTGCTTCCTTTAGGCGCACCGCATTTTTTTTACAGCGAAAGCTGTATATCATTAACATCTCGTTGTTTTTTCGGCGTCCGGCTACAGAAACAGACTTAGCGATTTCTACAAAAACCATACACAATGGGTTTCATTATTTGCTTTGTGTGTGATCACGTACGGGTACAGTGCGGTGGCGCAGATGTCAAAACGCGGAACAGATGAGACACTCGCAGTAAAAAATAGCGTGACGTCAAGGTTATCGCAGTAAAGAAGCAGGAGAGGCATCGGCACTAAAAACAACTGTGATATATCGATGGGGCGGAACCGTATATTTCATACACCCGAAGAACAACATGCGTACGAGGAGTGCCGGAAGGAGCAACATGCAACGAGAATGTAAACGGCGCCGGCACGAAACGATCACCGACGAAGAACGTTCCCGCGATGCTGAACGAACAAATGACAACCATTCCACTGTGTGAAGATGGAATGGCAGTGAAAGCACTTTCCTTTTCGTTTGAGAGCTTTGACTGTCGTCAGCATTCGCTGCCATTCGATCTTCACACAGTGGAATGGTGGTCATTTTTTCAGACTATTACCTATATATATATATATATATATATATATATATATATATATATATATATATATATATATATATATATATATATATATATATATATATATTCGAACAGTTTGCACTACGATGACCCACCCCTCTCACTACCTCATCAAAATAAAGCTCTCTCTCTCTCTCTTTATATATATATATATATATATATATATATATATATATATATATATATATATATATATATATATATAGAGAGAGAGAGAGAGAGAGAGAGAGCTTTATTTTGATGAGGTAGGGAGAGCGGTGGGTCATCGTAGTTCGAACTGTTCGAAAGACACTCTTTAAAATACCAGGGCCAAGGAATCTAACGTCTCCTTCATTACAAAGAGAATATCTCTCGCATAATTCTTGGGACATTCAATACGGGAGATGAAAGTGTTTCCAATTTCGTTACCCCGTACGCAGGACCCTTAGTAATCTGCCCTGTCCTGTATAAATGAGACCCAGTTCGCTTTTTCAACGCACGAGAATTACGACCCTTCCTGTGGCTGCAATATTATCACGTTTAAACTATATGATGTTGGTTTCCGAGGTTCCATATTTCCGCACCAGATAAAGCGGTTTTGCTTCTGTCATCGCAGAAACAGTGAAAAATACAAAAGGGGGGAACTTCTACGCTCATTACTACAGCTTTCGCGAAAGAATATAAAAAATTATTTTATGTAATACAAATATTAACATGAGAATGTAAATAAGTCCGTTGATCATAAGCTTGGCAAATAGAATAAGAAGATGCAAAAATATACATACGCTGGCCGCACGGCGTGCGATGAACTGAAATGGGCTGCTCGATGGGCTCTGTGCCTGCTCAAAGCCATGTCTTTAATTCTGGGAATACTCAAGAGCAGTTCCTATTCCAAACCGAGGAAAATAAAGAAACCTTGCATAGTTAAACGAGAACATGGAAAAAACAGCAACCCGCGTACGAGGAATTCCATTAGGCACGAACCGTTCGATAGCTGCTGTATCACTGTGTATGTTTGTGTTGCATGTTTTTGTTTTCGCCAAAATACAAATGTAAGACGGACGCCGGGAAGTTTTTCTAGAATCGTAACTGTTCTTTTCATCACGCTGTCGCAACGACTGAGAAGCAATATCTCGCTCAAAGGCCTTCAAACTAAACCGTCCCCGCCTATAAGTTTGCTCATCTAAAGCCGCCGCAAGCATTGGCTGACTCCACAGTTCTCATCACTTTCTGTCTTCGGCTATTTTTCTTCCACTCTTCCGATTTACCAACTTTATGTACCTTTTAGACACCGCCAAGTTCTTCGGCCGACCCCTATAACCCCTCGACAGGGGGGTCAGTGGCAAAAGTCGCGGCGGTTGCAACACGAGCATTGTGTTGGAAGACGTCCGCTAGCTTCCACTATAATGCAAGAAACGCCTTCGACGAAAGACTGCATATTTTAGGAGGCTTTGGCGAACAGTTGCTTTTCGCGCTTGTGTATGCAGCATTCTTCTCTTAGGCAAGCGCATTCGCTATTTTTTTTAACCTATCCACTGCTTTGTCTCATCCTCGCTTACTTGAGAAAATGTGCAAGAATGCATGCGAGAAGGCACTGCTTCGATGTTGCGCTTCAGTTTACGACACGTCGAGCCTGCAGTTTTGTGCAATACGATAAAGAGAGCGGGAAGCTCATATACAGAACCGGACGTCAAGCATAAATGAAAGGAAGCAATGCCGAGAACAGGCGAAGGAGGGCTGCGGTACGTGGAACAAAGAACTTTCCCTGACGTTACATAACCATAATAAACGGCGCCAACGTCGCACCCCATAAGTAAATGCATGACAGTTAAGTACAGAGAACGTCATCAGCACCCCGAGAATTTGGATGAAGAGCCTGCGATTACACTTGCGGGTGCCGTTCGTTTAAAACAATTGCGCAGCCGACGACTGACGCATTGAGCTGCCGGCTTTGTGTGACCCTGTCTTCGTTTCGATTTCTTTCCTCTGTATCTGAATAATCGCATTCTGGCCTTTGTCTGGGAGATCATTCGCCCGAAGATATCGAAGTACAAATGTGGATCACTTCGAGTAACGAGTGACAAGGAGCCGAGTGTTCCCTTAGGCTCGATAAAAGTGGTTGTTGTCAATAGGTTCCGCGTAAAGAGAACATTTAGTAGGCCAGGCACCACTGGTGTGGAGAGGATAGATTAAAACCGCGAGACACCACCTTGGGTCTCTGTATTCGCATTCATTGCAGAAAATGTGAACAACTTACCTGACGATGAAGTCCTTTCTTCCAGTATTTATTGCTTTAATGCTGAAGTACCGGCTCAAATTCGGTGCACAGTGCGAATTGCTGAATGCAGAAATCAGGTGCTGCATCTTGTGTTGTATTAGTTTCATGTTCTCGGTAACCGAGATAATCCAGTTCTGAGTCTTATAGTTCCCGCGTCTAACTTTCATTGCTCTTGCTCGTCACTCTTTGGAAGATTTGAGGCTGCACTGCGGGCTCTAGCCGTTAAGTGCTGTTATCTTGTGTCTAACGAAACGTTCACACTTGGTCTTAGTGCGCGATGGTTTTGCTACTTGAAGTCGCTGGTTCGGAAGGATAAGTACAAAAAAAGTTTTACAGTGCGCTCGGAAGATTCAGTAACCCACTTCCAGATGATTTGAACACGCAAGAGTGAATTCACCCTTCCTAGAACTAACTTGGCGTTGAGACACCGAACATAAGACAAAGTGCAACTGTATTTTCTATCGTAATAAGAAAGTTGAAGATAAAAGCAATCCTAAGGAGACGATGTAAAGAACTCAAAGGGCTCCTTGACAGTTGTGAAAGGAGAAACCAATTATTAGGCTAGGAAATAGTCAGGATTTCCAAGCACTTGAAGTAATTGCCACTGGATCATAGCATTGAAGAAGTTTCATTCTCTAATTGAAAGTGTCTTAGAAAGACGCCTTACATAAAGAGCACTGCGTAAAAACCAAATAGCCATACAACGCCGTCCCTTTGTTACTGCATCTGTTCTGCACTAAACTTCTGCAGCCATCATAGTTTTGATGCAATGAAGCTGGGTTGCAGCAGCACTGGCGTTTACGATTCGTAGTACGTGTGAACGACAGAAACCATCACAGAGAACGAAGCCAACACTGAAGAACGCCACTGTCGCCGTATAGAGAGCCGTGACAAAGAACATACAAGTTTCGTAATGGCCCGCTGCCTCGCGCCACTCCCAGCGCATAAACAAAAGTAACATTACCATTCTAGCATTTTGTAGAAAAAAAAACAAATGATCATTAATAAGATAACTCACCTTATAGTCAATATTACCTTTCTATTCATGATGTCTAAAATTTTCATTTTGACAAAATTTGACAATGAAGATTGCTTCAAATATCTACAAATAAACCATTAATATTTTACGCGTACTCTTGCAGGATTATGTTTTTCGGCATCAAATGATGACTTTGTTACGCAGTTGTTCGCTGCAATACCCGCTTTATTTACCGATACTCAAATAGGGTTTCGTATTAAAATAAGGCTACTTTATGCGTATTAGAAAGCATGCAATGTGGCTGGCAAACGTTCTTTTGAAGGGAAGCGCCTTCGTATACGTTGGTTCTCGAGCACACATAAAGCGTAATTGTGAATTTTTTTAAAAGGTTTTGCATCCTGCGTATGCAAAACCTAAGCAAATGAACTCATCGAGCGTTGGTCGTGATGTTTATTATTATGTACTCCACCTTTTTAGGGTTCACTACCTTATTGCACTGGTTTTTGAGCATTTTCCTAATTATCACAGGATGGCAAGTCTGTCTGTAAAAGTACTCTGAAAGAAAAAGGTACGACTTATTTCATAAGTATTATTTACCGCATACCGTGGTACCTGTCGACATTTCCTGCGTTGCCTGGTAAATGAAGCGAGAGAAAGTAAACATAAAGAAATAAAGAAGGAAGGAAGAAAAGAACGCAGAGGTCGGCTGAAGGGAATGAAGACAGGAAAAAAAGGTCCGACTGAACCGCCATCATTTCATTGGGTGTCTACCGATATTCAATGAACCTTTCGGCAAGGGAGGGAACAAGTATCTACGTTCGCACGCGCATGCGCGCCGGGCTTCTTATCTCGGGGGTCAAGCGTTGACTTCTCGGCAGCGACAATAGATGGCGCAGTGCTTGCAGCAAGCACGAGAGAGGAGCCTGGCTGCCGCATGATGGGTTTCTGAGTGTTCGCACGCACCGACGTGCCATGAGTTTCGGAGGCCATGAGCATTCTTCTTGGTGTTACCACTTTATGATGCCGCATGTCGTTAAGGAAGCGCGAAAGAGGAGTTGCGCTGCAGTCTATGGCATGATACATAATTTCTTAGGACGGTGGTAGTGCCGCCATGCGAATGCAACGCTATACGCATTAAAATTATCGCAAGATAGGTTCGGTCGAAACTTTTTTCCTGTCTTCATTTCTTTCAGCCATTCCTTGCATTCTTGCTTGCTTCCTTCCTTCCTTCCTTCCTTCCTTCCTTCCTTCCTTCCTTCCTTCCTTCCTTCCTTCCTTCCTTTCTTTCTCACTTCATCTACCATGCATCTCGGGGAAAGGCCGAGAGGCACCACGGAATGCTGCTAAACAGTACATATGATAGAGATGTGCCCCCTTTTTTTTTCAGAATGCTTTTCTCGGCAGATTTTACCATCCTGGGATATTTAGAGATATTCTCAAAAAAGTCGTAAAGTAAGGTAGCCAACCGTAAAAAAGTAGAGCACAAAGATCATGGCCATGCATTCGATGAGTTCGTTTGCTTACATATGCATACATAAGACACAATTTCTTTCAAAAAAATACCACAAATATGCTTTACGAGTACGCGAGAATGAATGTATAAAAAGGTGCTTGCTTTCACAACTGCGTTTGCCAGCCGCACTACATGCTTTCTAAGACGTGTAAAATATTTTATTTGATTACTATTTTATTTGACTATCAGAAGATGACGCCGGTATTACCGCGGACAACTGCCTAACCAAGGCATCATTTGATGCAGAAAAAGTAATTGCTTAAGAGTACGCGCCAGATATTGACGCTTTGTTTGGATATATTTGAATCAACATTGGCATAGCGAAGAACAAATGCATTAAAGTCAGAATTTCAGAAGTCATCACTGGAGAACGAGTATTCTTTAAAATGTAAGTTGTCATAGATGGGCATTCGTTTTTTTCTTCTGCAAAATCGTAGAATGATCATGTTACATTTGTTTAGAAGTTGGGAGCAGCGCAGCGGGCCATTGCAAAACATGTATATTCTTTATCGCGGCTTTCTTTATTGCGACAGTGACGTTCTTAAATGTTCGCTTCGTTCTCTGTGATGGTTTCAGTTGTTGACACGTATTGCGAATGGTAAACGCCACTACTGCCGTAACACAGATTCGTTGAGTCAGAACTATGATGGCTGCAGAAGCGTAGTGTGGGACAAATGCAGCAAAAAAATGGACGGCTTTGTCTGACTACTTGGTTTTTACGTAGTCCCCTTAAAGTAAGGCGTCTTTCTATGACGCTTTTATCAGAAAAAGGTACTCCTTCAATGCTATCATCCACCGTAATTATTTCAACTGCTTCGAAAGCCTGACTTCTTGTGAGCCTAATGTTTGGTTTCTCTTTCACTGCTGACAAGAAGCCCTTTGAGTTATTTTACTTTGTTTTCTTAACATTGTTTTTCAATTCAGCTTTCTTATTAAGACAGAAAATATACTTGCACTTTGGCTTGTAATGTTCAATGTCTCAACGCCAAGTTAGTTTTAGATTGAGTGAATTCATCGTTGCGTATCCACATTGTCTGGAAGTGGCTTACTTAATCGCTCGAGCGCGCTGTAAGAAATGTTCGTACTTATCCTTCCGAACCAGCGAGTTCAGGCAACAAAACCCTCGAGCACGAAGTCGATGCGTGAACGTTTCGATAGACACAAGGGAACATCACTTAGTGGTCAGAACAAGGAGCGAAGCCTCAACTGTCGGTAAGAGTGACAAGCAGGTGGAACGCATGTTGGAAGCCGAAATTATCAGTCTCAAGACTGGCTGACCTGAGCTCCCAAGAGCATGAAACACACTATAGCACGAAATGCGGTACGAGATTTAGTCTGCTGCACGTTCTCACTGCGCGTGCAAATTTGAACCACCATTGCAGCATTAATCAATTGTATACTGCGGGACTGAAAGTTGTCATCAGGTAAGTAGTTCCTATTGTCCGAAATGAGCGCCAAAATGCTTGATTTCCACCATGACCTTGGAACACCAGATTTTAAAAGTGCTTGTCTGGCTTTCGATATAAAAAAAACATTTATTTCATCTCCTCGTTATTATAGGATGTTATACATTTTTTTATATTAAAATAACTAATCCACTTGTCTCTAAGGCAGGCTCACGTGGGCCGATCTAAGGAAATCTGCTCTCGTCTTTGGATGTCGCTTCCGTGGACATGCTACTCTACATGCAAAGGCAAGAGCGTTTCTGAATTCAAGCACGCGCAAGTAATGCTACTATGCTCGACCAAGCCCTAGGAAATGCTACGGTGCTTGCACCAAACTGAGTTGAACAAGGAATGTTCACACATAACATCAGAAACAAGGAAAACAGCAAACAAGCCAAAGCTTCTCCCTTGCCTTCGGCACACTATTCATTAAGCAGGCATAACCAACACTTCACGGAGGCTAAATGAAAATTGCGGCACGTAATGAATGGCTTTAGATTCTTGGATTGGCTATTAAGCTTACACTGCAATGTTACTGCAACATGCAAGTAAGGACCAGGAGCGAGAAGCTTTTTAATTAGGCAGAAATGATGACGCCGGAGGGCGGCTGCGCTGAATTACATTGATAAGGACCGTCTGTCTGTTGGGCTAGTTGGTGTAACAATGTAAATTCCAATTAGAGCGCAAAAAATACACATAGATATAAAGAAGACACGGCAGACGCGAACGAGCGCTGACACGACAGCGTTATTCCGCGTCTACCATGTCTTCCTTATGTGAATGTGTATATTTTGCACTGTAATTTAGACAACTACATTTATAGTCGTAAAGTAGCATGTTTTACGCAGTAATGATTTTTCACGCCAGAGAAAGGACAATAACCAAGCAAAAAGAAACGTAAGCAAGCTTCGATAGGGTTATTTCTGAGCTTTTTTTATCTCACATGGCAACTCACATTTATTATCTTCGCTGTTGAAGGTTTCCGCAGCAAACATTTATTTTCACATCTGTCTAGACGAGTCAGGAAAATACTGTCAGTTGCTCATTACCGTTTGATTATAATTTGAACCTTGTCCAAGTATCTCCTCTTCCCCAAATTCTTGTCATGAAGATTCACAGTGGAGCTGATATGGGGAGTTCCAGATCCGCCTTCGTGCAGCATGCGGCTGCGTGGTCATTATTCTTACGTTACAACAGGTGCTTAAGAGACATGGCATAAAGAAACACGAAGACGGGCACCTGGGCTTGGCACGAACTGGCTACTATCTTGGTTTCTGGCTGTGCTGCTTTTGTAAATACGATACAAATAGTCTCTTGTATCTGTGTATTTCCTCACATAACATTTGGCGCAGGTTTGCGATCCCCGTTTTCGCCACAGCGGTTGCAACAGCGAGCACGCTAGAATGCCTGCCGTACATGAGACCCCACCAGCGTCGGCCAAGACTCGTCAGACTACTCCAGTGCTGACGCTTTCATAGGCTCGCGACCCTGGCCTGATTTCCGGCTCGGATGGCGCCGAGTCGAAGAGTTTAATGACCTTTACGAACGCGTCAGCACTAATAAAAAGCGGGATTCACTGATCATACTCCCTGACGTCTTTAGTTATCTGACCGGCACCCCTCGCGTGTGGTACCGAACCCACAAAAATGAATTAATAATCTGAGACGTTTTCAAAGAAAAACTTCAGGAACTGTTGGGCGACCCCTTCTGCTGCAAAGTGAAAACGACATTGAAGACAGAAAAATCCCGTTCGCCGTGGCGCGAGACTGACGTCAACACACGTGCCGCGAGCTGCTCTCGAACGTGTGCGAAAAGGGCTGCACTGAATAAACGGGTGCAGTGTTCTCGTTCTTGCGTGAGCGTTATTATGCTCCTGGCCGCCCGGCCGGATGCTGTTCCCGCCCGGTAGCAGATATAAAAGGTGAGTGATAACACCTTCGGATGCACCGTCGTAGCCAAAAAGACCCTTGCGATACGTGCTGAGAGTCTCACACAGCCCTACATCTCATACAGCCAAGACGTCTTCGCTCTTTTCCACAAAGCTACATGACGACAATATATTTGAAAAAATGTGATCCACGTGTTAAAGGCTATCGCAGACGTTGCCTTCAACTTCCTTATTTTCGGCTACTTTTCAACTATGGACGCAGTCATCAAAGAATCTAGCTGCTTCGGACAAACTGAGAGCCATTGTGCCACGCCGCACATTGAGCGCCGGCCCATTAGCGCTGCTACGTCGACTTGTGAGGACCATCCCCATCAGCTAAGTCCATGTGGCAACGTAACTCGCCTCTTTCGCCATAAAATCGCGCGCCGCTCATTCGCCAATCTAAACCACGAGGCCCACCAATCTATCACGAGCCATGAATGATGTAATTCAGGCTAGTCCGACAAGATTCTGAAAACATGATTCTCAACTGCGTGGGCTTATCGACGCACGAACCAGCATGCAGCACTTCTCTCGAAGCCCTTCTCGTCCCTGGCAGTCCTTTCTCACCAGATCACGGAACCCGTCTGAATAGGGCCTCTTTGACGACATGTCCACCTGTTTCCACTGCTGCCACATCGCTCGCAATTGCTGCAACTGATGGCCATCTCCGTCTCCAGCATACAGCGGAGCCTATTTCCCCACATCTTCATCTACTACTACTTCTTATGCTTCTCGCCACGATCATACTGCTGCTGACACCCCTGTTCCGAATCTTAACTGCGGTCGGTCACCATCATTCCGACGTCTTCAGTCTCCTTGGCACAAGCCCCGTCGCTACTAGTCGCCGTCCATGCCCCAGCACACCCGGCCGTAAAACTAGGAATTGCAGCTTCTGGAGGTGAAGCTACGATGCTGACCTTCCCCACAAATTATCTGCTTACTATACCAAGAACAACAACCTTCTTGAAGTTGAAGTTGAAGCCACTGCTGTCACTGTGCGAATCGACGCTGGTGCCCACGTGTCAATTATTCCGACGACGAATTGAAAGTTCTGCGCACTTGCATGTAGACACGTTATGCGCCTTGCGGTTGGTGGTGCTGTTTCTGTCGTCGGTATGTGTACAGCCCGCGTGAGCACCGCCGGCTGCCACACTGCTGTCCTCTTTACCATGATTGCTAATTGTGCGCAGAACCTAATTCTCGGCGTTGATTTCCTCTCAGGGCATTCGGCTTGTATTGGCTGCACCGCCAGCACCTTCCGCCTCGAACTGTTTATTCTTTCGAATACTTGTGAAAGAAGCCCAAGCCGATTAAAACATACCATCTTCGTTCATCTGCAACCCGAATCATTATCATATGTCGAACTGTCGTCTTCCCCGCGCGTTCTTTATGGAGAGTATGTCATCACTGCGCTTGCCCGACATTCCTCTGCAGTATAGCGTCAGCGTGCCTTGCACAGTTCAGACTGTCACGGCCAACCGGACTTGCATTCCTGTCATCAACTTCGGCCAAACCAAGCAAAATGTACCTCAATAAATTAGCCTCGCCCAACTTGAGCCTTTCAATGACCCTCACGTGGCGGCCTTCTCGCCAGATGCTTCGTGTGACCCTACCATGTTTCCAAAAAGTGATTCTTCTCATGGTCTCAAGATTCGGGAAATTATCGCGATGGACCTTTTACCTCCACAAACCGAAGACCTCTACCGTGTTTCATGTTCCTGCAGGTATGGTTTCAACTTCTACAATCGCCGCTTAAGTCAGACGCTTGCTATCAAGCATCGTATCAACACTGGAGATGCTGGTCGTACTAACCCTAGACCATATCGAGTGTCTCAATCGGAATGTCAGGTAATTCAAAGAGAGGTTAAAAAGACGCTGGATAAAACATCACTGAGCCTTCTTTGAGTCCATGGGAATCACCAGTATGCGTTGGTTTAGGACAGGGCATGGTGTTCTGTATGGATTACCGCCATCTGAACAAGGTGAGTAAGAAAGATACGTACCCGCTGCCGCGAATCGATGACGTCCTTCACTACCTCTATGGTGCCAGCTTCTCCTCTATTGACCTTCTACCTGGATAGTGGCCGATTGCCATCGATGGTATCAACAGAGAAAATACCGCATTTCCTCATACCGCAATACCTCATGTTTTTGTCATACAGGTAGAAGAGAAGCAAGATCAATGTAAATACAAAAAAAGTTCCGGCATAGTAAAGCCGCAGTATTTATCGACGCGGCAAGATAGAAGCACAGGCGCGACTTTAGAGCCATCGTAATAGATCACGAGAAGAAGTGGAAGACATGTGTTACGGCAAGCGACGCGGCAAGCACAGCAACAATGTGGACTGAGGAGAAAACACCTATTTTGTTAGCATTTTCACAGACAGAAACGGAAGTAACAATCCTTGACTCTCAGACGGCAGTAAAAAATTTCGCTAACGGCCGAATCTCATCGGAAGCATAACGAATCGTGATGACAGGTAACCGCTTCACCAAAAACTCAGCAAAAAGTAGTCTGTCGAAGGGCGGTAGTTGCAGACCAGAATTTCTCCGAGCCCGGCGATCTCACGCCTCATTTATCCAGACTTATGGAAGACAGACAAATGCAAGGGCTATGGTTCCAGGGCCACTCTGGACCTATACTATTGCAATGTTGAGGCATAGCAAACAATAAAGAAGATGCAGGCCCTCGTGATCGCCTCCGCGCACTGGGAGAATGTATTGCAAAGCTCTGCCCTTCTCGACCAACTTTCGGCTCTCCTGCGGGCTGAGAAAGCCGCCAGGACTCCAGAACTCCTGGCCATTTCCCAGGCGGGACCTTTCGTCCGTCCCAAAACCTCGCAGGACCTTTCACTAAGTTCTTTGATTCACTGATTGACTGAAAGTTACAGCATGTTGAATATCTAACGCGCCCCGCCCCCTTTATCAGCGCATGTGGACTGCTTGCTTAATAGTTTCAAATGGGCGACATGCCTGTGCTACCTTGACGTTGTTAATATTTTTCATGAACACGTGACACAAACTTTGAACGTCTCTATACCGTACTTGATGTTTTTCGTAAGGCCAGGCTGCCACTCAACTCATCAGAATGCAGTTACGGCCGCCGCCAAATTATGATTTTGGGCCATCTTGTTGACACTTCTGGAGTACTACCTCAACCAGACGAAATTCGTGCCATCTGAGACTTTCTGGTTCGAAAGTTTCCAAAATTTTGTGGGGCTGTGTTTTTACTTCCTCCTTTTCCAAAATTTTGACGCAATTGCTGAGCCTCTCACTTCCCTTTTGAAGAAAGGCGTACCCTTCTCATGGGGACCTCCACAATCTACCGCATTCACTCGTCTCCTCCCGCATTTGCCCTCACCACAGATACTCACCCACTTCGGCGCTAATGCGCCAACAGAATT
Source organism: Dermacentor variabilis (assembly GCF_050947875.1). Taxonomy (NCBI): domain Eukaryota; kingdom Metazoa; phylum Arthropoda; class Arachnida; order Ixodida; family Ixodidae; genus Dermacentor; species Dermacentor variabilis. The sequence goes on along the minus strand of NC_134569.1, from coordinate 160,593,780 downwards.
GCGTACGTAGGCCAGTAGTCATGGCGTCGGCGATGTCCAAGCCCAGCGTCAGCGTGTTCAAGATCGCATTATCGCTTATGCCAGCCGCCCGCTCTCGCCACCAGAACGCAACTATTATAGTACGGAATGGGAATTTCGTGCAGTTGTCTCGGTGGTCGCGTGGTTCTGTGCTCACTTTTACGCCCATCCTTTGTCCGTAGTAACCGACCATGATGCTCTCGGCTGGCCTTCCTCAGTCAAGGATCCCACGGGTCGGTTTGTTCGTTGAGCTTTGAGGGCTCAAGAATTTGCATACTCTCTGATTTACAAGTCCGGACGCCAGCACCAAGACGTAGATAGTTGGTCGCGTTACCCCGCCGACAGCTCTGACGTACCTGACATCCACAATGCGCTGGTGTATGTGTTTTTTTTTTGTATCACAGCTCCTCCGTATCGCCGAGGAGCAACGTTGTGATGCCGCACTCAAAGTTCTCATCGATCGTAATGAATCCGCGCCAGACCACGTTTCCTTACGCCTCTTCGTTCTCATGGGATCGTACTTTGTACCGTCGTACTACTCATCCCTAACTTCCCAACCTCCTCCTTGCCATTCCAGAGCACTTCCGTGCGACCGTTTTTAAGAAACTGCGCGATGCACCCACCGCTGGACATCTCAGCGGGTCTCAAACTTAAGACAAAGTACGCCGCTGCTTCTTCTGGACTGGTCTTGCACTTTCTGTGCGATGCTACGTCGCAGCTTGTGAGCCATTTCAATGGCCAAAAACACGTTCCTGCTTCTCGCTGGGTACCTGCAGTTCCTTATATCCCGGTAGAGCCAATCAGTGGTGTCGGCTTGGACCTCCTGTGTCTTTTTTTTTGGTATCTGCGTCAGGGAACAAGTGGGTTGCTCTTCCTGTTGACTACGCGAACAGATACATCCTCACGCGCGCTCTTCCAACCTGCTACGCTACGGATGTGGTAAATTTCTTGGCGCACGACGTCATTTTGATGCATGGAGCTCCCCGTGAAATTCTGAAAGACCCCCTTGTCCAAAGTCATTGGTGACATGCGCGCCTGCTATAACTACCATCGGTTTACCACCTTCTACCAACGGCCTGACCTAGCGATGGATCCAGAACCTTACAATAAGGCTGGCAAAATACGTTTTATTTTATCACCGGAATTGGGACCTTGCCCTACCTCACATTACCTTCACCTATAATTATTCTAGCCTTGATACTGCCGGCTATTCCCCGTTCTACCTCTTGTATGGCCGTGAACGGACGCTTCCGGTCGACACCTCGCTACCGTCGATAAGGACCTCGTGGAATTAATATGCGCGTTATGCCTTCGCTCGTGCTGACCACACTCGATAGGTTGCACGCGCTCGCTTATCAGTGGCGCAAGAAAATAAGAAGTGTCGCTGGGACCTCTTGCACCGTGAATTGAAAATTTTGGCGCATGCCCTCGTGCTGATTGGAACGCCTTCCGGTCGAGCAAGCCTTTGCGATGAAGTCCTCTTGTTAAGGAGGCCCAGATCGCGTAGTGCACCAAGTCACTAATATTTCCTGTGAAATCATTCCAGTTGCCTTCGGAACGTCCTCCGCTCCGACAACCAGCGATACCGTCCACGTCGCCAGGCTCAAGCCTTACAACTTTCTACTTGTCCTGCACCGAGATAGCGTTTTTGCCGCGGGTGGTTGTGTTGCGATAAAACAGGCGCTTAGGGGACGTGGCGCAAAGGAAGATGAAGGCGAGCCTGGGCTTCTTGGTCTCGGGCTCCGCTGCTCTAGTAAATATAGTGTAAATAATCTACTTTTGTCTACGTAGCAATATAAATCAGCAAAGAACCCGCGTTCGAGTCACAAATTTAACGTCTAGAACGCTAAAGGGAAGTCCGCGATATTTTTGTTCAGATTGAAAGCATGGCGAGCCGAACCTTGTGTCGGTAATAACTATAAGTGTAACATATGTCGGAGTCACGAATTTGCTTAAGAACGCAAATGTAAATAACTGTATTGCATAATGTCAACTTGAGTAAACCTTATTTGAATATACAACGTAAAATATGTTCGGTTTAGTTAACCAGTATTCCCGCATCTCCCTATTCGTGTTTTTGCATCCCGTTACACTGGCTCCACTTTAGAGCTCAGCTTGGAGCTTGTGCCACTGCGGTGGTGAAAGTTGGCGAGGGAAGCATGGCGCCGGTCTCCCTTTCAGTCGATTAAGATTAAACGTATAACCTTTGCGCATTCCTCTTATTCTATAACAATACAAGACGACAACAGAGTCTCTCAAATGTTATCGATGACTCTATCCGTTGTCTGTTGTCACCGAACCTCGCGTAACCTGATTGTATACGCGACGCGACCTTTGTCGTAGTTTCCGGAAGACACGCGGACACCAGTGATTATTCTGGTGCTTCCGGCGACTCATGCATAAAAACCGACGCGCTTGCCCCGCAGATCAGATTTTCGACGATTGCCGACTGTGTTTGCCGCTATCGTTGTGTTTACAGTGCAACTTGTTTCTGTGGACACAGGTTCACCAATAAAAAGTTGGTTTGCTCAGTCAAAAGTTGAGTGACTGCTTTCTTCATCGTCACTACAACGCGACAATAGGCGAGACGTTTTCTGCGAATATGGCATCAAGTTGGAGGCGGTGGTGTTGGTGCAACAGCTTGCGCTGAAACGTCCTTTCGCTTGAGTCGAGTGACTTCACCAAGTGAATATTTGAAATCTTGCATGAAAATAAATAGAAATAACAAACTTTGTGCTTTGTTTGCACACCACAAGCAACCATTAATCACCAAAGAAGTCATACTGGCAAAATGAAAAGCCATATTAATTTTTTTCTGTATAGGAATAACAGGGGATGTTTTTTTCCTAGTTAGGAAGACAATTGGCTTCAATGGTTAGACGTAATTTAAAAGAGCAGCCAGCCAAGAAGCCCGCGTGCGAGGCACGAAGCTGTCTTATGAGCAGCCAGCGAGTATACCTGTGCTTCTCCCAAAGGTTTTAAGAACCCTTTCATACAGCTTCGCTCTTTTTGATGTATCAGTTTCTGAGAGTGGCAAACATTTGTGAACAATTTTTTATTGCGAAATGAATTTACAAACCTTACTGGCGCGTTCGCGCCATCATGTATGGTGCCGCTGTCGACGTTGTCGGGCTGTCACAATATCGACGCGCATGCGCGACCCACACCTGGGGGGTTAGGAGGTCTCCAGATTCGCGCAGCGCGCTTTGCTGAAAAAGCGGCAAAGTCACGGGGATGCACCGGCACGCTGAGCTAAATCTGCTCCACTGGTACCTGAGCAATAAAAATTCAAATTTTAAGCGATCTAATTAAGACAGTCAGTACAAAACACTCTTTTACTACCGCCGATCTTCATATACTTTCCAAACTACGAGATGTGCTGGCGATCCGAAGAGTTTGTCTGAACGTGTCGTCCAAATAAAATATTGAGGTTACGTAAGACAGACAAATTCACGTTTCAAATTCCCTGATTCTAGTACCTAAGTGCAGCAAGTAGTTGCCTGAAAAGTAAATAAATAATGTGCATATGTTATCAGGCTGAATAGGAACTCTGTAGTGTTTAAAAAAATGTATGCAGCGATAAGTAGGAATGTTCCTGAAACGCCGGCCTTAGAAACAAGTGCAAGAATGACATTTCACCGACATGGCATCACTGGCAGGGCTCCTAGAAACAAACTGTTTAAGTCACAATACCGTTGTTTCTTGTTGGCGTTCATGCTCATTTGTACGGCAAAATGTCATTGCAAACGATTGTACTTGAAAGTCTGAAAGCTCTTGTAAACAGAAACTACCTAGGCACTCAACCGCACCATTGAAAACTGCACATAGAAAAGTGTGCTGTCACAACGTTTCAAGAAGTTTCGTCATACTTCAAGTTGCTTCTCTGGTTCTATATGTTGTCTTTCTTCTTACTTCAGCTCAGCACGCGGAAAGAATAGCTTCCACACGAAACGGAACCTTCACTTCAACCTGTACAGTCTTTTAGACTACGCCATCCACCCAAGAACGACAAGCTGGGTCCTGTATACATAATTTTTTTTTTACTGGCGGGAGGACAACATCAATGTATGCAACACATGCATGGATACATTCACGTAGTCTCGAAGCGCAGAACTAGCGCAACGTCACTGCTGTGACTAATAGAGGAAATATCAGCCTTCGACAGACAAACGAAAAGCCAGAAGGTTTACTTTCCTGCAAAAGTTTGAACGCTATGCAATACTCTGAACAGAAAATGCGGGCACGGAGAAAAATTGGTTTCTCCCACGATTCGCTACGGCAAGTCAAAACAACTTTCTCTCTCGCGAGCTGCATTGACGTTTATTCTTTTGTCTTTTGATGCGTAAGAAATAAAGTTTAGTGTAGACCATGTGCTGTATTGATTTTACCTGCACGTGACACCCATTCTTTCTGTTGGCGTAAAGCTAAGGACATAGGGCGTGCGGCTTGCAGAAATGCCTATAAAAGAATGTGTAGCAAGAAATGTCAAGCATTGCCACAGCATGCATTAAAAAACCAGCTAAAAGCACATACACACAATAAATGGAGGCCGTCGTCCACCGGGTGGCTCCTTCCTAAGCCGAGAAAAAGAACGGTCTCGAGCGTGCGTTCTTTCTAGTAGAGGTACGGAAGCCCATTTTTTTTGTTCGTTTTTTTTCAAGCGCATAAGAGTATCATTATTTCTGAGACTCCCAATGACACACGATGAAGCCCTATGTTGCTAAGCAGAACGAAAAACAATTATGCAAAAGATTGCTGTACACTTGTATTTGCTTGTTTTTTTGCTACAAATTTATCGCTTGAACAGATATATTGTTGATTGAATGTCGAAGTGAATTTACAGCAAAGGAATCATTTCTTGGGCGAATTTGATAGGACCTCCACAAAAGGCGCCTCGTTGACACATTACACGAAAACACACTTGGAAGCTGCATTAGGGCTAAGAGATACGGGAACTGCGAGAGCCCGGCGCAATCGGTGTAATCTTTACAGAAAATGACTTGTGCTTCAATGACATGGATAGATGCACGCGTGTATTGAAATACGTCCAGGCTTAACAAAGACCGATGAGAGGTTCAGCCAAGATACCTGGCTTGTAGTAAGATAGTTCCCTTCAACATAAGTACGTGCACATTGATAGACCTTGACAGGTTGTGAAATTGCTAAAGGCCCAACCACATGCGGTTAATCGTGCGCGCCTGGCTACGCGTCACGTGTCTGCGAGGCCGTGTGCACCTGTCCTACGCATCTAGAGAGTGGAAACGCGCAGGAATCGCGCGTGTCAAGGAGGTCTTGATCTTGGGCGTCATTTTGAGCGTACGCAACGGAAGTGCCAGCTTGTGCACCGACGTCACGTGGGCCGCATGTACACTTCCGGCGGTTCGGAAAGCTTGTTGAAATTTCAGAATCGTGCGGAGACGCCGGAAGTCGCTGCAGGTTTCATGCCGATGGAGCACAGAGGCTATGGAGGTGATCAACAACGAAGCGCTGATCGCCTGCGTTGAGGCTCGACCTGCGCTTTGGTGGCAGGCGAAACACAAGCGCCACAAGAACAAGCACATGACGAGGTGCTCGTGGATCGTCTCGCCCAACGCTGCCTAACAGAGGAGTGGTCGAAGTTTTATACGGGCGCCATACCGGAGCAGTTTCAATCGCGATCGAGCCCGATCGGAATCGGATTTTCTGGAATTGCCTGTATTGCGCAATGTGTAGAACCGATCTTGACAGAGAAATTTGATCGCGCTCGTTCGGGGTCGAAAGCCTATGTGGAACCGGTATAAGGTGCCTCTCTGATCAGCTGACTCCCAGATGTTGAAAACGCGTTTCATCTGTGCAGATGACGTTATCACAGCGCTGCAGAAGTGATTGAAGTCATTCAGGAATAAATTTCGGCGCCTTGAAAGACGCTTCAGAAAGAAAAGAGCTGCGCCGTGCCAGACGATGTTCAGGACGATGTCCTCTGGCTGTTTTTCGAACAGATGATGTTCCTGCGCTGCACAATGGAGTGTAGACCTTGTAGTGTGTTAAAAATGAAACACAGGATTCTAGTGCTTTCCTTTTTCCCCGTTAACCGGTGATGGCGTATGTTTATGTTACAGCTGGCAATGCGCTGCATTTATGGGGATCGACTCAAAATTCTGCTTACGCAAGTAAATCGATGCGCAGTAGGCATTATATTCAGCTTTGTTTATTTGGCGATAAAACATGTGTGCGGGATCGCTGCTCCGACTATTGCTTATTTCGTTAAATGTGATCCGGTAAGGGGACATATAAGCAGTACAAGGATACCTTTATGTATTTATTTATTTAGGTACCCACAAAGCCACTTTTGCTTTGCAGTGGCGAGCAGAGAAATAAGAAATACAGGTACAAAGTAACAAGTAAAATAGCACATAAAAACCCAACAATAAAGCATAAGACAGAAGTACAGAGAATATCACATACAACCTAGCATGATGAATCAAAAGAAAAGGACTTGCATAATGCACAGACAAAAACAAAACACAAAAGAAGCAAAAAATTTATTTTGAGTCTGTGCACTGATCCTATAGAAGGCAGCATGCTAGTCATTGGACAGTATTAAGCCGAGTATTGAATGTTGCTATAACCACGTGTGTCTTGGGCCCTGCAATGAAGAGCTTTAATTTTGCATTTTATTGCTTGCCAGCATTGTGCAACTCTGTGCTTCATCACAGACCCTCAAATTTTACTTAGCTTGCTCAAGGATGCCTTCAGTGCTATTATGCTGTAGGAATAAATGCACCATAGTACTGGCGACATTGTCAGCTGTTTAATTGATAATGCTTGTTTTTGTGCCTGCTCAGCCGTGTCCTTACCTAATTATCAGCTTGCGCTTATTCTGCCGATCCCAAGTGCTTTGGTTAGTGGTTTAAGCTAAGCTTTCACAATGTTTGTGGAGAATGCTGTTCCCGCTTAGCAAAAAATTCCAAGGAAACATTAGATGATCCAGTTAAACACATTTTCACTGTGCGAAAACGATTATTGAAATTTTGCATGCCTAAACGACAATCTATTACATTTATTCGGTATTTGCACTATGTCCGGTACTGTTCACTCGTGCAAGACAGTAGCCAGTAATCAGCTGGGATGACAATGGTCCAACGGCTACATTAGTATTAGTATGAGGCATTCAGTAACAGCTATTTGGCAAAACGGTAGCAACAGCTGTGGGAAAGTTCAGAGAAGAGGCAAAACAAGCTTCGCTTTAAGAAACCTTCTGGAAGGGTTTGCTCGCCAAGATCAGCTTTACTGGGCCGAAACACCCATTACAAGGCAGATGGCAAGATGACAAACATGATTATACATAACCTCCTAAATACAAACAACAAATGCACTGACTACTACGTACATAGCTTCACACTGTGTTTAGACATGCATTCAGCTAAGAAAAAGAGTTGAGAATGAGATGAAGTATAACAACAAATGAAAGGAAAACAAAGTTACAAGCCAAGAATGTTTCAAGTAGAAAAACTGGAACAGGAGAGAGCCTTATGCTAAAGCAAGACCTAACAATACTACTACTCTATGTTTAGAAAGTGAAGCGCAGGTCTTTCAACATGACACTTATTAAGTGGAATTACTGATTAAATGTAGTGGAATGCTTGCTGCTAATTATTTCGAAACATAAACATTCCAAATAACATGCACTGTTTTGAGTAGAAGGTATCACTAGGCTTTAGGCATGCAGATCTCATAAGAACTGCTTAAATGCATCAGAACCAAAATCAGAAAAAATAACACAAAACTACACTTGAGCGCATGCAGAAATTGTTCACTCTGGTTGTGTAAGCAAGCCACTTTTGTCCCTCAAAACTGACTGAGAGCTTCGGCGTTGTCTAATAAAGTGACACCTTAAAACAAATGTGGACAGACTTGAGCCTTCATATATTTTTGCATTCAGACGGGCACATTATATACACATTGACAATATGTGCAAACCTTATTACGCTCACATGCAGGACGTCCGCCAACCTTCTGCCAGTGCTCCGATCAAATGAGAAGGGAAGCCCTGCAGACATCTGAACGAAAAATGTGCCAGTTTTCCGATCTGGCAACACTTGAAGTGCCATAACCGTCGGGTGAAGAGTCACAAGCGACAGCATCGACTATGTCTTCGGCGTTGCACGAGTCTTTGGAGTCTCAAGACATTTTGGAATGCCTTGAATCACCGATGCTTCAAGAAGTTCTGGTTCCTGAGGCTTCTGAAGCACACCACAGCAGGCCACAGTCACAAGCATCGCTGGCTTCAGCAGGCAGTCACTGGCAGGACACGTTGGGAAGCTTTGCTTCTGAAGCGAAAACGTCAAGAGGGAGGAAAAGGAAAATGAAAGATGAGAGTCAGTAATTATTAGAGGAATTAGGCAATGTTTCAAGTGCAATCAAAAGACGCAAACCACAGGACGACCTCAAACTTTTGCCGTCTCTCTGCTCTAACACATGAGAGAGGTCAGTAAGGATAAGCATCTCGGTATGAAAATTCGGTTGATGCAACTAGTAAAATAATTCAAAGATTAATGTCCTTTAATGTACATCTTTTGTATAATAAAGCCAAGAGACAATGAAACAAATGGAAATCACTGATGAATTTAATTAGTTTATATTGAAATGGAGGAATAAGGAGGAAGATGAAATTATATGAACAAGTAGCTTTCCATTGATGGGAGACGAACCCACAACTTTTAAATTATGCTTCCATTGCTTTACCAGTAGCGCTGTAGCATTGGCTATCCCTCTGCAAACTTTCTTAAGCGCGTATGTTATGAACTAGATCTCGCCCTGGTAGTGTTAGCCAGTGTTACTTGGGCAAGAACGCTCCCAGAGCCTAATCTAGTACACAAACATTTTAGCAAATTGATGGTGGAATAGCCTCCACTGTAGCTCAATTGGTTTTGGGTTTAACTCCCACGAGTGGCAAGTTATATTTGGCACTTTCATTTTCCTTCTGCTTGTGATGACGACATTACAAAGAAAACGACAGTTATTTGTCTTTATGCTTTACTACGTTTCCTTGTCTGTTGTTGTCATATCAAAGCCCCTCAGCTATTCTTTTTTGTTCATTTTACATTGTGTTGTATGCGTATTTTTGTGCGTTATTATTCAAGAATTTCATAAAGTCGATATTTGTGGGCCTGGTTGGATGGCTATTGCTGCTGTAGAGATGTGGGAACATGTTTTAGCAACACACCTAGGATAGAGAAACAAGCGCTGACTTGCAACTAAATAATGTTCGTTGTTGCAAGACATGTTTATCTTTTTCATCTGTCCTTACTCATTCAGCCTGTCTTGTAACAATGAACCTTTGTGAGTTCACCACCTGCCCATGTACAGTTTGTGCATGCATCTACGTATGCCTGTACATGCCTGTAAAGAACAAGAAATGTAATGGACCTTAAACCAGTTCCTATTGAAAATTTCGGTTATATGCTGCAAGTTGTAAAGTGTGTCGGGGCGTTCTACCAGCGCAAGCATTTTTCAAATTGTTTTATTATTAGAAGAGATAGGAGAAAGGTAAAAGTCTTGCCACTATCTAGCCAGAAGACGAGGTTCACTGCCAACATTTACAATCTCTTCCTCTCCCACAACTATCGTCCCCAAGCCGCATGCCTAGCATTCTTTTGTGTGTGTTGTGTGGCTCAGTTCCAGATTTGGTTTTGCATGTTCTCAATTGGTTGTTTCGTCAAAGTCTTTGTACGTAATCAGTGACATTGAAGGCAGAGTGCAAATGAGAAGACATTTATACGTATGATCCTGCTTCTCTGGCAGCCAGCAGGGCTACCTGACGGGAGCCGTGACCAGCATGTGAGCTTTAAAAAATCTTTAAGGTGAAAAAAATGTAAGGAATTTCTGCCGCTGTGGTGCTCTTCTACAGTTGTTTAATATTTTGCAGGCACGATCGCCACAATACGATTTACACACCATTGCAGAGTCTAGCCACCTCAATCCCCACATAGTAAGCCAAGGCAACGTCTATTATGTCTTGCCCGGATGCCAAGTAGCTGGAATGCAAGTTGAAAAAAAATTGGTAGCCATGTCTCAACTGTTTGAATATTAATTATGATGACATGACTTTTCTTGACAGTGATCTCAATGGCTGTGGGTACCCTTTTTGGGTGACATACAATCAAAGTTAATTTTTTAGGTTAGCTACCACCTTTGTTTAACACAACATGTGCATGTATTCCTGAGTGCATGTTTTGCAGGCTGCGCAAGGTCAAAAGCACTGACGTAGCTTTTGTGTGATGGCATTCCAGGGCAGTTTTTTATTAAGTTAGCCATAACTACTGCACTGGTGATGCACTAAGTGGAAACTTTCAGTCTCAGTGATAATCTCACCATGTTTTAATGGTATTTTTTTTCACGCGCGTTGTCAGTATCTTCATTACTATTTGTTTTATTTTGTATCAGCATTTAGTGTCCCATTTTTTATTTGTTTATGAGTTAATGAATATTTGGTTTTGTATAATGAACTAGGTTATGTATTCGTATTCTTTATGCAGCTCATTGTCAGTTGTTTCATTCTTTATTTTGCTTTCCTTCAATGTATTGCGACCCCTTCCTGATTTGGCTTTCAAAAGGCGGCGGGAAGTATTATGTAAATAAAATAAAATATATATTAAATGAAGAACACAAGGTGTGTTTCTGTATTCTTCAAATCACACTTTATTGCTCTAGGGACAACTATGCTTCACAAACCTCAATGCTACAGCAAGTTGTTTTGCAGGCTCCAGGGGTTTCTGGAATGTGGTGCTGCCATGTGACGTCCTCTAGAAAAAGCTCAATAGCTTGTCAAAGAGCTGCGGCGTCTTGCGAAAGAACTTGTAGAAAAATCCGTTATCATCCTGACGTGTACCTTCCATCTGTAAAAAAATGGTGCATTATTACCTTGCAGCAAGACCATGCCCTGCCCACATACACGCGCAGGTATCAGGAGATGTACACTTTTCCCTTACACAGACGCATAGACACTAGCTATGATTAACTTTACCGCCTGCTTTGTTTATATGCTTGAATACAAACAGTGTGTCGGCGAAACAGGAGAGCCAATCAACGGTATATTAAACAAAAATCATGCGGCAACTGCCAAGAAACTTCCGAAAGTAGCCGCACAGCATTTTAACCTGACAGGCCCCAATTTAATTACATTAAATTTCATATTCTACAGTAACACTTCTGAGAGACAGAAAATATAAGAACTCGTATCTCGTCGACAAGCTTCATATATGACAACCAACACCTGTAAAAAGTTGTCCTTGAATGCATGGGCTATACTAATGGCACCAATAAAACTAGCAGTCCTTAACTTTTTGTAGGAGTGTGCTAATACCAAAAAGTATATTTAGATTCGAATATCAAATAAAATGAGGGAAATATAAACTGGATATCAAATAAAATATCGAATAGCGGCAAATGTATTACAAAACTTAATCCTTACAATTTTTGTGCAAGAAAAGAGGGCTTTACATAAGCTGTGTAATAACAGTATGGTTTACTGTTAATAATAAAGGAAGCTCCAAATTAGTATTACAGATCGTCTGTTAAATAGAATTAGGTACTTCTTGCACTCTGAAGCTAAAGAATTAGTGAAGGTATGTTGTACTGCATACACGGGTTAGACAGACGGCTGTTGAAACGTCCTGAGGTGTCGTCACCAGGTATCCGATATACGATCTGTGTGCTTCCGGCGGCTAATCAGCCCGATCTTCGCCTATGCTTTTGCGCTTCCTGAACTACACCTTTCTCTTGTCGTTCCCTCTGTTCGCGTAGGTCACGTTATGGTTTCGATCGGTGCTGTCAACCTGGGCGAACCTTGTGCCGACGACGCGATGCTGTTCTGCGAATTGGGCGTTCATGCGCTGCGAGTACGATCCTCGCATTACTCCTTTAGCCCTTTCACTTATGTCTCCTATGTGCGCGCACTTAAAAACGCTGATAAGTAATTGCTGCTGTGGCGAAGATAAGTCCTTATGTCCAAACACTGGCTCCTAGTTCTACCAGGGTAGATCATCGGAAAGAAAACAGTTACTCACAGCCGTAAATTCCTTCTTCTCTACGCGGTTGAAGGACTGGCTGGACCCACCAACGTCGGCGCAGACGCTTTCTGCGCTCCCGCGGCCTTTGCAAGAGGAGCAGCAGCAAAAGATTATTCCTCATGTGGTACATTGCGGGAAGAGAACGCTGATGCGGGCGAAGCAAGTGGTTAAGCAGAAGCTCGACAGCAACGTCGTGCGTGGTGGCGCAAAGATGTCAGCTGCAGTCATGGGCACGCAGACGCTGTCGCCCGTGTTGCTGATAATTGATGTAGCTTTTCTTGCCATAAGGATGTGTAGATACCAACAGCGCGCAGTTCTCAACTTAAGAACAATGTACTAGTTGTAACACTGATAAATTAAATAGAAAAGGCTAGTCATATTTAAATTAAGGATAAACTTTTCTCAAAGCTAAAGACGAACGTTTCCGCCATCGCTGGTCCGCTGGTCTGTCAGTTCTGTGCTATGCGCAGCGAAGCGCGTACGTGTGGGCTTATTGTGTGGCTGGCCGCCCTTCCATTCATCACCCGCGTACGCGCTCGCAGATGCGCACGCTTACGTGTACGCGTATCCCGTGCTGCGTGTGGCTTGGCCTTAACGAGTCCATCAGTACGCGCGGGCACTAAAAATTCCGTGACTTGTCTTAAACATAGTGTCTTGCGATACTCACAAGAATTTGGTCTTTTTTGAAATCCCTTTCCGAATAAAAACTTGCTTTCGAGAATTTCAACTTCAGCCCATGAGACTGCAATTTTGAACAAGACGTTCGCAGTTTTTCACGATAAGGAAGAATGCTTGCTTCAGCGTATACCCCCTCGCTTTTCCATCCCATGGAGCAGATACGAGTACCTCGATTTATTTGGGCAGTGGAACAGCAGGACTCTTAGAACTAAACACGCAGCACTTTTGAGTTTTATAGATGCGGCGCCTGTTCCCCCGGATATAATACGCATACAACAACCAGACAAGAAGATGCAAGAATGCAAGATGCACACGCACCCTGACCATCCTTAGATAGCAGCACTGACACGGGTGGGCATAACAGTGAGCGTGGAATACGTCCCTAAATGCGGTGCCCAACATCAGGTTCTCACGGTCTGGCCATGTACACGCTGCAAACCAAAAACAGTTATTGCCAACGTCTACAGGCCGCCTAGAGACAGGAAGGCAAAGTTCTACGTGCCAGTGACGGCCGCATTGCGCAAAGTGAAAAGCAACAACCACGAAATTATCCTAGGGGACTTTAACGCTCCGCACTCTGATTGGGGCTATGATCGAGGCACAATTAAGGGCCAAAGGCTAGCTGACCTCGCGAAGGAGCATGAGATGGTCCTGCTGACGCGACCGGTTGAACCAACCAGAATGGGAAACAGTGTAGTCAAAGATACCACGCCGGACCTAACTTTCAGCATCAATGACAGAGGTGTTACCTGGACAAACCTAGGCGAAGACCTTGGCAGTGATCACTACATTTTTAGCGTCTCAGTTAACACAACACGGGTTCGCCATAGATTAGGCAAAGCTACCATAACCGATTGGACAGCTTATAGACAGAAGCAAAGTCAGACCACACCGTGCGATAGTGCTACAGAATGGACGGAATTCATCAGGAGAATACGCAGAACCACTACACGGGAAATATCGACAACAGTCGAAACACCGGCAGTAGACAGCCCCTAGTACACCTGTGGGAAGCGCGGAGAAATCTGACCTAACGTTGGAAGAGATAGAGACACAACAGAAAACTCAGGATCAGGATAGCCAGGCTTGCGCAGGTAGCCAATGAGTACTCGCAGCAGCTGCAAGACACCAATTTCCTTCAGTTTTGTGATGCACTCAAAGGAACGCTTACCAAAAAGCGAGCATTGGCTATTCTTCGCAGTATGATAGATCCCACAGGAACACGGACCACCACAAACAGTACAATGAAATTAATTGAAAATGAATACGATGGCGCGACCAATGCCCTCATTGAGGACCTTAAGAGCGTCTACATAAAAGTATCGGACACAAAATCAGTGCAATACAACTATGAGAGACCAGACAACGCGGAGCTGGACAAACCTATAACAACAACAGAGCTCTATACACCCGCACTATCTTTCCAGAAGAACACCGCATCGCGTCCGGACCACATTACAAATGCGATGCTACGCAACCTGAGTCAGGAATTACTGAGGCAGCTTACGACCTATTTCAAGGATGGTGTATGGTCCGACGAGGGGGCACTACCAGAAGAATAGAAAGATGCTGCTATCATACTCATACCCAAAACGGCTAAACCCAGAGATCTGCAAAACTTGAGACCAATATCGCTCACGTCGTGTGCAGGGAAGCATATTGAGAAGGTGCTCCAAACTCTACTGAGCAACTACATCGAGCGGAATGAACTTTTCCCGACGCTATGCTCGGCTTCAGGCCGCACCTCTCGGCACAGGACGCCTTTCTTATGCTTCGCGACGAATTTTCGGACCCGCCACGAAGAAAAGAAGCCAGGATAGTTGTGGCGCTCGATGTAAAAAAAGCATTCGACACGATCTCTCACTAAGCAATCCTCGAAGGCCTGGAATACATGGGTTGTGGAAGGAGGGTGTTTCCGTACGTCCTTACCTTCCTTCCCGACAGGAAGGCAACAATTTGGTTGGGCAGTATGCGCTCTGACGTCGTTGCGATGCCCAACCGAGGAACTACACAGGGCTCAATCTTCTCACCGCTTCTTTTTAACCTCGGGATGAGGCGACTGGCCCTATAACTCGAGCAAGCACGATACCTCGGATGTACAATCTACGCCGATGAAATTACGTTGTGGGCACACCGGGCTTCCCACGGAGAAAAACAAGACCTATTACAGGCGACCATAGTCAAGGTAGTGAACTTCACCAAGCACGCGGTATGACGTGCGCACCCGGAAAATCAGAGTTCATGCGCGTACGCAGCAAGCGTCATAAGAAAGCTGCCACACGAAGGATAGACTTACATCTCGACGGCCAGGCCATTCTTGAAGTCGCCCAAATGAGAGGGCTTGGCCTACTTATACAAGAGAATGTAGACGTCGATGCCACAATTCGGAGCTTTAACCAACCATTAAGAGTGTGGCACGTATGATATGGCGAGTTGGACGCAGCCCCAATGTACTCGCGGAAGAAGAAACTATTAGGCTGGTGCAAGCATTTGCGATAAGCCGCATCACTTACGGCCTGCCATTCCAAAAATTTAACCAAACTGAAATGAAGAAGTTGGACATCCTTATCAGAACGGTACAAATCTGCTCTGGTACTCCCGAACACAGTCAGCACGGACACATCTGCTCTGGGACTCCCGAACACAGTCAGCACGGAGCGCCTGGAGCGGTTGGGTATATACAACAAATGTGAAGAACATGCCGCTGCACTTCTGATACCACAAAGAGAAAGGTTGATCTCTGCAGCCCAGGGCAGCTCTATTCTCCATAGAATAGGTTGCAACGCTGGACCCCTGTTCTGCGGAGACGAAACAGACTTGTAACGAGGTTTCAGGGAGCACGTCGATGTCTCACGCATACCAAGAAATGTGAGTGCCAGGTACCACGTAGGCCACAGACAGGCCAGGACGAGGACTGTGCAGAAGCGATTCGGCAAGGATCCGGCCGCCTACTACACGGACGCAAGTGCAACCACTCGCAGGGACTTCTACGCGATCGCCGCAACCAACAGAGTCACCACGATAACTGCTACGGTTTAGACTACATCGGTATGCACGGCGGAGACAGCGGCAATAGCGCTGGCGATACGAGACACCGACTTCAAGGGTCAGTCGGCTCATGTGCTTACAGGCTCGCAGGCAGCGTGTCGACTCTTCATGCGGGGAATGCTACTGCGCAGCGCCCAAAGAATGCTCGGCTCACGACTGGACCTGAACCAAGGCATTACGTGGTGCCCCGCGCACAATGGACTCGACGGGAACGAAAGGGCAGACCGCATAGCTCGAGGAAGCAACGACCGAGCAGCAACCAGAACCCTAGAGGAAGCATTGTCCACAGTTCGCGACATATTAGAGAATCAGAAGAGGGAGAGACGGACCTACGGCCCTCCGCACTACAACCTAAATAGAAGACAAGCCCAAGACTGGCGTCGCATACAAACCAATTCATACCCACACCTAAACCTCTTACACAATAAGCACCCGACATATTAGACGGACACCTATTAGACGCAAAACCCACGCTGGCGCACATTACTTTGGAATGGGCGGCTCGGCCAAGCTACGTCAATTCTCCTTTTTTAAGCGTCACGGACTCCGTACGGTAGTTGGAGGCACTACTTGCAAGCGATGATCAGGGGAGCCAATTGGCCCTCCTGGACAAAGCTTAGCGAGCTGCAAGAGCCAGTGAAGCCCTGGACTGAGGGCTCCACCCAGACCTGCCATAACTCTGATTAACTGAGCAATAGCTTTTTATCTATCTCTCTCAATTTATTAGCACACACACACACACACACACATGAATAAAAAATTAAAGCACATGATAACATGAAAAAAAATACTACACTCTCAGGTGTACTATAACAAGTTTAGAAGGCATACTTATGTCTGATAAAATATACCCTATGACTCCTATAATAATACAATTTATTTTTAAAGTACTGAATTTTTGAATCTTCAGAGTTCGCACTGAGTATGTTACCATATTGATCAATAAGCTTTGTGTTACCGACTGATTTCTCTTCGTGCTGTGCATCCGACTGCGTTGTTTAATCAATTGTGCTGGACTTGCACGCTTTTATTAGCCCAATCATTTATTAGCGTTTTAATAGGATCATCTATGATCCTCCTGAATCACATTTCCAACCATACATTGGCCACCAAAAGACTGCCTGCAGTACTGAATTAACAAATTATTTATATGTCCTGTACGTGATAATGAAAAAAAAAGAACGCACTGAAATGGCCGTATCCATACTACAATCAATGCACGTGTGCAGTAGGACGTAGGTGAAGGCGGACACGAAAGCACTCGACAAAGGGGGATCGTTATTACATGTACTATAAGATCAGCGTTTATTTTACCCTTTATAGAGGTCAGCTACTAGCATAGTAGTACTGAACGGACGCCAGTGCCACATGTTATAGTGTGCTCGTCTGTAACTGTCAGGGAGAGTTAGAGTAAAAGAAAAAAAAAGCAATGCCGGCTGACCTGCCACCGTTCCTGAGTTGGCAACAGGCAGCGGACCGCTACTGCTAGATGCACACACAGACCCACGCAAAGATGAACAAGCATAAACATCAATCCTACATTCCTGCTGCACACACAAAGTGTTCCTACTCTACCACGCCGTTGTTTTGTCCTGTCCATTACCACACAGCAAGTCCCATTGGAGGCACGCATGCGCTGAAACGTGTTTTGCCAAATGCTGGGAACGTCCTTTAATGCGACCATAGCTTGACAGAGAGCGCTCATCAGCGGAGTGAACACTCCTTCTGTTTGCAATGAATATCGAACGGCCTCGAAAGCAGCCGTTCCGCGAGAAGACGAGGTGCAGCTGTCTAATAGCTCGCAAAGCGGATGCGCTGACACACAACATTGCGGCATCTCCGTTCGTGTGGCTTATGAGCGTGAGGGCGGCTCTCGTATGTCGAGGCGCACTGACAGGCATTCATTCTAAGCTGCCACCGCTGCGTTCGTATAAAACGTGTTAAGATCACGTGTTACGTGACGCCATTGGCCAAAAAAGGATGTTCCACCTCCGCCCACCGTGGATCTTAGTGGCTCTGGCTAACACTTCTAGGGCTAGATATAGTAAATTTAAATACTCAAGTTAGTGGACGGATTCATAGCAGTCACCGTAGCGCAACTGATAGGGCAACGCTCCCGTAATGAAGAGGTTGTTGGTGCGGCTCCCACTAGCGACATGTTATCTTTTCTTCCGGTTTCATTTACCTTTCTGTATTATTTTCTGCATTAAAATTTATATCACAGCTAATTTCCCCGATGCTTTCCTTGGCTTTATTGTATGTTGACTTTATGTGGTCATGTTTACAAAATTAAACCCCTGGGTTCCGCTTGTTTTCTCGTTAATTCATAACGAGAGCCTTGAATCTGGCAGCCAGTATTAGGTAGCATTAGAAGACTACGAATGCCCGGGAAGTGTCTCGAGTGGACAGTCGCGGGGTAATTTTGCGCGTATTTGTGGGCTTTCTTCACGCTCGGAAAAACACCTTTGTGTAGCATCTATTAAGCAAAGGGAAACTACATCGGGAGTTCTTGATGTTGCTCTGCAATTTTCTCATTGATACTTTTCATCTTTACATAATATGGTAGAAGGTGAATAAAATATTAAGTTTAATTATGTATTTAGGCGGATTCGAATAGCAACGAATAGCGCACAGAGGACAAGACCGTAAAAACCAGGCACACATGAACAGTACGAGCGCTCTTAGAGGCGGAATGGAAAAAGTATTCTGAGAGCCTCCTAGCGACGGTAAACAATATTGCCTCGGTTCTTTTCAGCAACGTGTTATATGCATATGTTTTTTAAAAATCTTGGTGCATGAAAGTAGGAATTCCCTATGTCCCTCAGCTTCGGCTGTACAATCGTGGTATTTTTCTATGTTATTGCAAAAGTGATGGCCTTATTTTCTTAGGTTATGACAACTATAGCTCGGCCTGGTAATCAAGAAAGAAATGGAATTCGCCTAGGCGTTTATGGCAAAGCATAGATGAACTTAATGACATTCAAGTTACGCTAATAACGAAAACCTCGTAAACAGTAAATACAGGTAACAGTAAAATATATGCCATTATAGCAGGCACTATTCACTATTTCCGAAGGCTAGTGTACCATGATAAGAAAAAAACAACAGCCACCTCCGTCAAAAGTGTCTCGCATCTATAACCCTCAACATTTTATGACACTGGCCATGGTCGCGCTTCTTCCTGAATGTTCAGTTGCTCGGTTCATCGCGTTTTTTTATCAATACCTACTAACTAGTTCGAAACATGGACCCAGAACTGCCTTACAGGTTTTGCCTCTGAGACCTCTAGTTATTCTGGGTCACCAGAGATGTCTGTTTCTACCGGATATAGTCTCCTAAGAGACCTCACTTTTGTAGGCTGGATGGGACAGCTCACTGAGGCGATATAATAGGTTGTGCAGGCAGTTTCCCTCGAGTCTGAAACAAAAGGACAACAGCACAGGGAAAGGTTGTGCCACGGATCTTCATAAACTGGCGGTGGTCACGTTCTCCTCTTTGTCTTTATGTCATAAAGCGTCTTCCTTCAAGCGAAAACAAACCTGCCGTAGTCGGAAAGGGGCTTTGTTATATATTTCCAGGAAGCCAATACCAAGAAAGCAACGAAACTGTCCGAAGAGGAGTTCTGCATTCCACACATGACCTCGTAGGTTCCTTCGCGGTTGAGTATAGGAACACGGTGGTCAGCCTTTCATATTACGCGCTACAGGGTCAAGTTTCCTTTCTTTTAAGCAAAACATACATATGCACATACTCCATCTACGTTCCCCTATCTCAAGCTCTTGGCCGCACTCTCACCCGCGTGAACGAAATAGACGCACAACGAAGACGTGCCCTGTATGCTTACCTCTGTGGCACAATTACCAAAGGGTAGCTGACTGCTTTACCAATTTGTCATTTTACGCGTGTTCTGACGACTTCGAGCACACTGTGATAAAATCTATTTGGAGCCTCTGACTCTACTGTCAGTTAATGGAAGCCGGGTATTTGAGGACTGGGCATTTTACGTGTTGCGTTTTATGCCGATCCCCAAAGCCAGAGCACGATGCAACGTGACTTGATTTCAGCGCACAGGTCTAAAGAGGCGTGTCACGTTTAGACAAAAAGCACGCCTCATCTTTGAAAGGCTATACAATCATAATTATGGGGAAAGTTTTATGAATAAAACGTAAGCAGTATGGAATTTCTTTCTTCCCTAGATATCAAGTTGTTGCTTTGCTACGTCTGCGGAGTTCGCTTAACCTGGTGAGTTCGGTTGAACTAGGCAGGTTTAAATGATGCGCCGCATGGCTTTATCCTCTTATTCACTTTTTCAGAGCTAGGAATCCATCACTCAGAAAAGCGAAGCGATGGTGCTATATGAAAGAGCTTTTGGAACATACGCTCAAATATTTTATTGCGCAACCTGAATATTCTGTATTGAATTCCAAGCCAGGCGAGGTTTGGTCCCTGCAAAGTTGCTTAGCCGAGAGCTTGGTAAGCTTTCTATTAGGCCCCTTTATAGGTTTTGGTAACTCAAACAGTTGCTCTGTATAGCGCTATCACCCTTTGCCCGGTATGCGCACATGTATTCAGTAAATTTTGCGCAGAATAATCCTTTACAAGCATACGGTCCTTGCACTCTAAGTTTATGCGCACCATCTATGTTGATTTTGGAAGTACCGATCCACATGCGAAGCTACTGCCTTCTTTGAGCGGTGAGAGTTGACCAGTATTGTTTGGCTGTATAATGGCAGAGACAAGAGGCATGAGAGCACTTAGAACAACTTTAACGATTAGGAAGTTACGGAATATATTGTAGGGTATTACGCGATTACTTACAGGGTACGTATCAGGCGTTCATCAAGGCATGGTGTTCTCCGTGCAGTGTCAGTACCATTCAAAATTGTTGTTTTACAGCGTAAGCTGTACGGCAAAAACGCTGTTAATTAAAAAAGATTGCAGAAATTTTCTGTACCGCCAAACAAATGTTCTGTGAACGCTATATGAGAGAAACCTGTTAAAAGAAAGAAAAAGACAGAAATTTTCTGTTCTTCTTGATCCCCAGGCTATGAATCGAGTCAAAACTAAAATATAATTTTCTAAATGAATGTAACTGCATAAAGCACTGTAACATAAGCTCCTATATTTTTTTATTTCTTTTCATACACGCTGTTTCTTTGCATACACCACACATGACGCGCTGTTTGCGATACAGATGCCCCGTGCCATTATTCAGATGGCTGCTCTTCGAGGCAATGCATGTCGACACTGCTCCGCTTCTTCTTGAGGAAATTGCAAGAGGTGAGTCGTTTATTTTCAAGAGCCTTACAAACAGCGCACAGAGTATTCTTTTACCCGATACTTTCTGCGTGTTCATAACAAAGGACAGGCCTACAGTGTGGCCTGCAAAGAAGATTCAGGCAGACAGTGACAAAGTTAAGCAACTACGTGTTCCACCGTTTCTGCGTATACGTTGCTCTTTGTGAGATAGCTTGTTATTTGGGTATAAAATTTCGCTTTGGCTTTTTGTTATAGCCCACGCAAGGGCTAGGCAGTGTATATGACAAATGTGCTTTGTATATGCTTGCCTTTTCGGAATGTACTTGTTTTTTTCTGTGGCTGCGAGAAAGAAAAAGGAAACTATGCTTGAATTCTGACAAAGCTCACGCAGCGACGTTAGCTCATAGCTATGATCAAGTGTTTAGATTATTGAAGTGACCGGAAAGTGCGACTTTTTTCTGTTGTGTAATAACTTATTTGTTTTGATGCTCGCATATGAACCCGCCGCATATGAGGGCATATGGCATTCCAGTATTAATTTTGTTGCTTCTTTAGCTGGGGTTCGAGTGTTTTAGTGCGTTACCCCAGGGAAATTATTTTGCCGGGCCACTTACTACGTCATTTCACCGTGAATATAGTTAGAGGGTTGAATGTACTGCGCGGCTTGGTGTAGCATCTACGCATTTTCAAAGCACGAAGCAGAAGTTGCTAGTGCCGTAGCCGCTAAGATATGCTGTCATCACGTTCGCGGCCACAAAAGAATTCCTCCTATGTTGTCTGCTAGCCTCACTTTCTGACTCTGACAAAGCGTGACTAAATGTGTGAATGGTGGACGGCAAAAATAAGCAGCTATTGCTCAAAAGTTGCATAAACTGAACTGTGGAAAATGTTCAGTAAAAAAAGAAGTACAAAGGCGGCATGTGTCATTGTTTCACGTAACTAATACTGTACAGATAGCGTAATGTGGCCACCACTTTAAATATTCAGGACTATTTTCTATTTTCTCCCATTCTGCTTGACATTGTTACAAAAATACCTAAGGTGTGATTTGTTCGCGACTTACTTACGGTGCACTCAAAGGGTCGTGTCATTGTTGTATACAGTAAATCTGTAAATATCTGCTACTGAAGCAAATTGTGATTTTTTCCCGTCACTGCCGTTCAACGCTACTGTAGAGGAGACGTAGAGCTGACAACACACAAGAGTTCGGATTCAAAAGGGCTCACGATGAATATAGTTCTCTCTTTCATACGTTGTGCTCCTATGCCGCATTTTCAGCGTTCATAGTAAAGGCGGCGCAGAAAATGCGTTGACAGCAGAGGCGTCCATAGAGAAAGAGATCTTGAGGTAGACTTTATGTACTCCTCCATCCAAAGAGTGAAGACGCTAGCATGTTTACGCACTCTGCGGAACGTCTATGAACCCAGCGCGGCCGCATGTCGCGCAGACACCGCGACGCCGGGGAGACCGTCATGCTGTTTTTTTTTGTCGACTGCTACATATCTTGACCGCACCCGGCCAGCGTGCGCGGAAGCAGACTTCGCTTTCAATATTACATTTCAATTGCAGGAAAGAGGCATCTCGTGCTTATACAGAGGATATACCGTGTTTGTTTTTGTCTTCTTTTATTGAGATAGCAATAAAGTGGACACTCCAGGCGCATTTTTGCCGTCGCCGTCACCGCCGGCGTCAATATCCCCGTGATGTTCTGCATAAAGTTCAATGGTGATCGCCGCGCGTAGTATGCTGTATATGCGAGTGAAAGCACGCAACGGACGCCGACTTTCGCGGTTCAATCTGGCACCGCGCCAAGGAAGAAGGCGGAGAGCAAACGTGCCATCTTCCGTCGAACGAAAGGCCGTGCGGCGGTGGAAGGAAGCAAGGGGGGTGGGGGCTCCGGCAGCGACTGCGCATTTCGCGACCGGGCGCAAGGGGAACTGACAATAGGGGCTCAATCTCGGGCACGATGCACGAACGAAAGCGGGGACGCAGCGCGGGAGCGAGGGGAGGTGGCTTCGACTCCGCCAACAAGTGCGTACTCTCCCTCGCATATTGAAAGGGATGTTCCGACGGCTCATTGTCATTGTGCATGTTGGTCGCCTCGGCAACACACGTTGTGTGAGGATAACGTTCAAAGGCGACTGCCTTCCACCCTACGTGAAGGTCGGCCACTTTCGCCACCAGGTGCGACCATTTATTCCAAGACCAATGCAATGCTTCAATTGTCAGAAGATCGGACATGTGAAGGGTGTTTGCAGAAATTTGGCCGTGTGCCCTCGATGTGCCGAACCCCACTCAGAAGACAACTGCAGTGCAACCACATTGAAGTGTCCAAACTGTCCGGGTGATCACTGCGCCTCTTCCAAAGACTGTCCCCAGATTAAGAAAGAGATCACCTTTCTCAAACAAATGGTGAGAGACAACTCTACCCACAAAGAGGCTGCTGTGAAAGTACCACGAAGACGACGGCACCGTCGAATATCTTCACGACGGATAACATCAAGCTTTCACGAAAAGTCAACTCGTCAAGCAGCGTCATCAGCGGACGTTTCCAGCGCTCCGAACACCGAAGTTGGAAGGGAGAAAACTACCAGATCTCTCTCCACAAAGGAATGGCCGCCACTTCCGCGTACACGACCGCCAGAAGAGCCGCAGAAGAAGCCGCCCCCAGTACAACAAGGTGCTGTATTCGAGGAGTCGCTGAAAACAGATGAGCAAGATATAGCACTTCTTAGGCCTTTAATGAATGCCATTCGCGTGTTGCTAAGGAACATGCACACACCGTCTGCCAGAAGTGCGCTTTAGGTACTGGACGCTCTTAGTCCGGTGCTTGCAACCCTTGAGTAGGTCATGGCTCCAGAGACATGGTCTTTTAGGGAATAGGTTCGACAAGCAGCTATTTTTCAGTGGGATGCCCGCGGACTCAGAGCGCCTCTTTCGGATTTCCGTCGCTTCGTGTACGCCAATATGTTTTCCATTATCGTCATTTGCGAGCCGAAATTATCGAACACAATCAGGCTTCCTGGATATGAATCATTTATGTCTTCAACTGTTTATGAAAACAGTAAGGTTTTGGTGTTTATTCGCCGTGACCTCACCTACACTCATCAGCCTGTACCACCTAATGACAATAATCAATATATATGCCTAAACGTAAGGAAAAAGAATTTGGCCCTTAATTTTGTGGGCGCCTACCTATCTCCGTCAAGTCGATTTGATTACAAAAGACTACGAGACGTCCTTTCCTCAACTTCCAACCCCTGGGTCATCATTGGAGATTTCAACGCCCATGATACACTCTGGGGGAAGTCCGATGATCAACGCAAGAGGCAGAGCTCTCGTATCTTTCGCCTCCAGTAATGAACTTTGGCTGCTGAATGATGTAAGTCCTACGTTCTTACGTGGCTTCACGTACAGCAGCTGTCTTGACTTGGCTTTTGTCTCACAAACCCTTGTCAGACGTGCAGGGTGGTTTGCGGACATAGAGACGCACGGAAGTGACCATATCCCCATGTACATCAAGATCACAGGATTGTCCCCTTCCAATATACGGGATACGATCCAAAGAATGGACTGGCCTAAATTTCAGCCTATTATGGAAGAACACTGCGACGCCAATCCATCTTTCGACTTGGAAAGGCAATTAGGAGCGCGGTGCAAGACAGTATGCGTACTCTCACATGCTCTTCGAAACTGAATGAATTTGATGTGGAACTAGAACGACTTCGAGCAATCTGACGAAGTGCTGAACGAAGATACCGGCGTACGAAGACAATGGACGACTTACGAACCGCCAGGCGCACGCAAAAGAAGATACAGCGCCGGTTAGACAAGCTCGAATCGCAACGTTGGACTGCCCTCTGTGAGTCGCTAGATCCACGCAAGCCTTTATCGCAACTATGGAGAACGGCGGAGGTTTCCGGACGCTCCCCGTACAGCGATTCCCATTCAAGGCGCTTGCACTCTCTCAAAAGAGATCTGAGATTGACGTGGCAGAGGATTTCTGCACCAAATTATCCGGCCAACTCAGAGTTACCAACATTCCATCGCCTTCGAGCAGCTGTCCGCCACCACGTGATCGCCGGATGGATCTACCATTCTCAATCCACGAACTTAAGGCAGCATTAGCTTTGCGTGGCCGTGCATCAGCGCGAAGACGTGACGAAATTTCCTACCGAGCTTTGTGTCACCTGGGGGAGCGAGCGAAAGGAGTTCTCCTTGCGGTGTACAATGAATCTTGGAGAGATGGCACGCTACCAACAACCTGGAAGACAAGTCACCTGGTTCCACTGCTGAAGCCTGGCAAGTCGCCGTTGGAACTCTCATCATATCGCCCGAGCGCTTTGGCGAGCTGTGTGGGCAAAGTAATGGACAGGATGGTCCTAGGACGCCTGGAGTGGTACTTGGATTACCACAACACCTACCCAGAGGCCATGGAGGCTTCCGACGCGGTCGATGATTGATCGATAACGTGGTCGACCTGGTCACCTACATTCAACATGAGAAATGCCGTAAACGTCTCTGCACTTCTTTATTCCTCGACGTTAAAGGGGCGTATGACAACGTTACTCATGAAGCCATCCTCTCTGCTCTCGCAGAGGTAGGAGTAGGGGTCGGGTATTTCAATGGATACGGAGCTATCTATCCATGCGATCCTTTTTTGTAAGCACCGAGGAAGGCCATACTTGTCTACATTATAGCTACGGCGGCGTCCCCCAGGGCGGTGTACTTAGCCCTGTTTTGTTTTTTCCTAACGCTAATTGCTCTCCTTGAGCGCGTGCCAACCACTGTCAGGCTATCAATGTACGCGGATGACATCTGCATATGGACGTCTGCAGTAACACGCCTACAGTTGCGAGCGAGAATTCAGAGAGCCGCCACACAAACTGCTATCTACCTCCGTAATTGAGGCCTGGAAATTTCCTCCGAGAAATGCGCAGTATTGCCAATAACGCGCAAACCTATGGCGAACTACAGTGTAATGATAAATGGCAAGATAATACGAAGGGTCCGAACGTACAAGTTTCTAGGTGTCATAATCGACAGGGACTTGTCATGGTGCCCACACGTATCATACGTGAAAAAAAAACGGTTGACAGGCATCTGCCACCTGTTCAAGTTTTTCGCTGGCAAGACCTGGGGAATGTCACCAAGTGCCATGTTGCAACTGTACAGGGTGCTTTTTCTTGGATTTCTGCGATACAGCTTGCCAGCAATAAACAACACAGGTAAAACGAATCTACGCACAATACAAAGTGTTCAGGGTCAAGTGCTCCGGATCTGTCTAGGCCTGCCTCAGAGTGCTTCAACAGTGGCTACGATAGCAATCGCTAGAGACCACCTTACCAAGACCCACATTGAAATTGAAGTACTCAGGACCCATATAAGGCATCTAGCCAGGACTCCTCGTCACCATTTAGCCTCTCTACCAGCGGACAGACCAAGCACATCTTTCAGCCAAACGATAACCGCATAAGATGAATCATTGCCAGCTTGTTTCACTACCTTCGATCTTTCAATGGTGCCTCGCTCAGCCAAAAATCAACCATGCAATACCTCGTATCTCGAAAAAAGCTGATCTATCATCACCAGCCCTTAGAGAGCTCACGCTACTACATCTGTACGAGAACTACCGTGACTCTACGCATATTTACACTGATGGACCTGTCCATCCAAGCAGCTCCGCGGCGGCAATCGTCATACCAGAGAAAGCTACAGCAATCAAATTTAAGACGACCCACGCGACAACATGGACGGCAGCAGAGCTCGCAGCGCTTTTTACTGCCGTTCATCATATTGGTTATGAACCGCCACACAAGTGGACAATATTCTGTGATTCGAAGGCGGCACTGCAGTCTCTACTGTCACCTTTACGACGCGGACTGCACGAACAACTAATATTCCATTATACAGAGACGTTACGCCATATAAGCGATGCAGGCCATGAAATAACCTTCCAGTGGCTTCCAAGTCATTGCGGCATTATCGGCAATGAACGGGCAGGTCACGCTGCCCGCTCATCCCATATTGAGGAGCGCCACGTCCCAATTCCTCTTTCTAGAACTGACTCAGCACGGAAGCTCCATCTACTTGCTCCGCAGTGCATCGCGCCGCAGTGGAATGAGCCACATTTAAGAAATACGCGACTGTACTCACTTGATCCCACACTAAGTGTTCGAGCGCCATCACAGCTTCGCCGTAGAGACGCCACTCTTCTATACTGACTTTGGTTGGGCGTCGCCTTTACCAAAGCCTATGCATTCCACATAGGGATGGCGGACACCCCAACCTGTGACCACTGCGGCCATGAAGAATCAATTGGCCATATTTTGTGCGCCTGCCCGCAGTACAGTCCACAGAGGGCATGCCTTCGCCACGAACTTGACCAACTGGACGACCAACCACTATCCGAAAAAAGAATTCTACAACATCGAAAGGACCTATCGTCACAGAAGGCCGTGCAAGCGCTATTGCGCTTTTTGCGATCTACCGGGCTGTGTGAACGACTTTAACTGGAACGCCTTTTGTGTGTCTGTCTCTACGTGTAGGTGTTCTTTTTCCTTTTTTTGCGTTTTCCTCTCTGCCATCTTTCTAACACCTATCCCCCATCCCCAGTGTAGGGTAGCAAACTGGTGACTCACATCTGGTTAACCTCCCTGCCTTTCCTCTTCATTCTCTCTCTCTCTCTCTCTCTCCGACGGCTCATACCTTTGTGCGCGCTGTGTTCTCGCCACTTTTGCGTTGAACCGACAAACCGCACGAAGGTCATTTCGTTCGCTGCGGCTGCGGCGCTTGCTCACGCCACCGTTTTGACGGCGAGTGTCCGCACTCATTGAATGCGATGTCTTCATGTTTGCTTGTGCCCGCTGAAACCATGCTTGTTAATTCAGTTAATAGACGAATGTTTCCCTGTTTATACGGCCGATAAAGCTACTATCCTTACTTCGTATAGCTCTCTACTAATGTGCTATCGCAATCGATGCTTCCCCTTTCGGGCAAAACTGGGAATTTCTTATTGTTCACAAAAAAAGCGCTTGAATTGTATAGCACAATTCGGCCTTTTGATATGGAATAAATGAAGAAGTGCACTTTACATTGAGTGATAGATTGCAATGTTCAAGTTGCTAATTAAAACGATTTACGGAATACCTTCAAAAGTATCCTCACTGATAGATATGAACAAAATCCGAAATCGAAACCAAGAAGTAATGAAGTCATTGCATCACTCCTCCACTCATCGGCTACAATTCCGCAGTTTCAACATGGACCCTCATATATATAGTAAGATTTGTTTAGAGGAGATATAGGCTAGGAAGTCATGAGAGAATCTACATATGCGTTTTTATTATCGTAATATAAGTGCGTGCATGAGGAGGAGGAGGAAATAACTTTATTGTGTGCACTGCGAGTTGGTGGGGAGGGCCAAAGGCCCCGCCTAGGTGACGGCCAGGAGTTCGTGGGTCCTGGCGGCATCCTCGGCGCGCTGGACGGCCCATAGTTGATCCTCGAGGGCAGGGCTGAGCGGCGCGGCTTCCCAGCGCGTGCGAAGGCTGCTGCTAGAGGCCGCGTTTTCTTTATTGTTATGTATCCCTCGGCATTCCCATAATATATGCTCCAGATTGGCTCTAGAAGTGGCTGCATGAGTTAACTGTTTCGACCATATGTTGCACAGGCGGTATGTTAATATTGTCATGAATACGCGACACGCATAAAAACAAAACCAACAAGACAAACAACTGGTGCGTGAATACCAACCCGCTATCTTTTTTCTTTCTTTGTCTTCATTGACTGTATTTTCTTTAAAATGAAGCATCAGTTATACTGAATGTCTCCTTCAGTATGCTTCAATATACTAAAAAAATGAAAAGCACAGACGCCTCAATCATCCTGAGGTCCACACAACCTCTGGGTTACTGCATATCGGCAATAAAAACTGAAGCATGTCAGTGCAATGTTCTGCATAGGCTTCTACATTTTTTAAACAAACAATGACCATCAAACCGCCATAACTGCCTATTTTACACAAAGATGTGGGTATTAATTTACTTCCCTAGCGTTGCTTTGAAAGTACATGCACTTTATCCTGTTGTTCCTTGTTTACGTGCGCGTGTGATCCACTGCAAGCGGAACGTTATTCATAGCCTGGGAAATTAACTTTCAATTTGTTATAACACCTGGAGGAAAGCCAATGCTGCTTCTTTTCTGAACCTAGTGCACATATGTAGTTTTAATAATATTCCTGTTTTTATATTTATCTGTCCAGTGATATGTTGATGTAAAATAAAACAAAACTTCATTTTCTTCTACCATATCCTAAATTACAAATCATTTCTTACAGCCACTGAGAGAAAACTTGGTGATCATATTTATCAGCAGCACATGAAAAAAGAGCAAAATAAAAACTGGGGAACACACGAGTGCTACCTATGACCTTTCACATTTTGCGCTCTAGTTGAATATGTACTGTTTTGACCACACAGCCTAATTTTCGTTTTGAGACTAGCTGCATATTTACATGACAGTTGTTATTTTATAATGATTATGTGACGCGCTAGAGAAAACAAAAACATGACCGCAGTTCAGATAAAAATCTATGCTAGAAGTGATGAATAGTGGTCGAGCAAGCAGTATCGGCTAGAGTCAACGATTCTACAAAGAAAATTCTCTTCATGAGGATGGCAACTGCCCAAACGAAGAGAAATGCCCTTTCAAAGCCTTTGCTTCAGTAATGGTTCGCCAATTATTCATCACGGTAGAAAATTGTCTGCAGACATCAAATTTTTCTACAGTAGAACACAAGAAAGTGAAGCAACCAGAAAGATATAAACAGAAAACTGAACTTATGTGCCTCAAAGTGGATGACTGTTTTACACATACATTTCCCGTAAAACAAAACGGAAAATAACATTAACATAACAGAACAATTTAAAACGAAAACAAAACTTTTTTCTGTAATACTAAACATCTTTTTTTTAACAACACGAAATTTCTGTTGATGTAAAACAGAACTTGTTAAGTAACATAAAAAGCAAAAATATAAAATTTATTTCCACTGTTATTTTCTGGCAAGGTAGCTGCCAGAAAATTTTGCTTTATTTATTTAAGGAAACTTTTTCTAAAGTGTGTCATGGGCTAGTTCTAATAGCCGTTTTGGTTGGCAATGGTGTCCACCGCCGCCGACGCCTCCACCACCCGTGTCTGTAGCAGCTATTGCCGGGAATGAGGAAACAAATGCCCAATTCCTGCCGGAATCAACACGGGGCCGCAGCGTGTGAGCGAGCTACTGTACCAATGAGCCACGCCAGCTTTTCTTTAGACTTTTTAGTGCACCAAGCAGATACAAAGGGGTGACATAATGCGTTAGCTTTTATTTTCAATTTTGACTGTTCATTAGGCAGAATCATGCAGTGAGGAGGTTCATCTTGGGGTCTAACACATCGCAAATGTAGCATACACTGTCCACAAAATTCTCCCTTGCTGATCGAGTGTTAACATCAGCCTGTCCGATGGCAATACGTGTTGTCGACAAACCATGGAGGTCCAGAAGCATGTTCATATCATACAGTATACCGTTTTCATTGTACATGGATAGGTATCTTACGCCAATAGGGGTTATTGGTACTTTGTTTTCATGGTTTTCCGCATTCCAACTTCCCCAAAAACTCGCATCCCAACACTCTATGAATGCATGCTCGAGTGTTTCTGGCTATTTGCACAGAAGACACTTTGTTTTCCATGACACAAACATGTCCTTTTCAACGAGGCACACTTTAACTGGAATATCATTAGTGTGGCATTTAAAGAAGAACGAATTTGTTCGTGGGTTCACATATTTTAATCTCTCTTAACTCCATTAAAAACGTCATTTCTCGGGCCTTCATAGTTTATAGATCTATACAGGGCAACTGGCAACATGACATGAAGTAAATCTTCGTGAAGAGTTTTCTTTGTTAGAACACTACAAAACTGTAGTGAGAATCGATCCATTAAGAAATAAAATGAGGCAATCACCTCCTTTGTATATCCCTTGGTTCTTCGGGTGAAATCACACACGCTACATACGATAAAATGTGGAAGAACGCTTCCTAGTTGTAATTGCATTATCGAGCGTAAGAAAGGGTTCTCCTGATCCCTCAAGAACATGAAGCCTGAAACAGGTTGACGAACAAACATGTGTGTGAGCCCAAGACTCCCTTGTTGAAAAGACCGAACGAAATTGGTCCGGGTTGCCCTCTTCCAACTGGAACCCCAGATGTCCACCGCGAGCACCCATGCTATTTCTGAGCGTTTACACGACATACACAAAAATTGCACAACGTACCATACAGCAACTAAAAATATGTTACAGAGACTAGTTTTAGCAAACATTGATAGGTTTCGGCCTGCCAACCTGTCGCTTTCTCCCTGGCCCTTGACGTAACTTCGTTCCAATATTCTACGCTTCTGTCATAATGCACCAGAGGCACACCCGGGTACTCAGAAGGAACTCTTGTCCACTGCAGGTTAGCGAAATGGGATGGCGCAGTATCCCAGCGCCCATGCCCAAATCCTACACTCTTTTCCCAGTTGATTTGAGCCCCTGTTTGCTTACTTTTTTTGCGGTAGTAGCAGCTTCTTGAAGAATTGCCCGATCACTGCGGAAAGCCGCAAGGACGCCCGCGTTGGCCAGAGCTTTCACGTGAGACACCTGAAGCTTAAAACCATTGATTTGCTCATTTGTTATGAGTTTTAAACAAAACGGCTGAAGATAAATTTCGAAAAGGAGTGGGCGAAAGTGGAAAACCTTGCCTTATGAAGGAGAGAAGTGGAATGGCTTCCCTTAGTTTCTTATTGACTATGATGTGTAACGAGGAATTGCTGTAAGCAATTTTTATGCCATCTATTGTCGCGTTACCTATCTTGGTTTGCTCGAGGACAGGAAAGAAAATGTCATGTGACACGTGGTCAAATGCCTTTGCTAGGTCTAGTTGCATCATTGCTATTCCGCCATAGAATGTATCACAGCACTCCAAAATGCTGTGAGCAATATGCACATTCGTAGTGATGGAACGACCTTTTACAGCGCACGTTTGATGCCATCCAACAAATTACGCTCTGTATTCATTAGCTATAACATTCACGTATATTTTGTAGGCAGTGTTCGTAAGCATTATCGGACGATTCGCCTCAGCAAAAACAATTTCTCTCGGTAGTTAGATTTAGGAGTAAGTACCACATAAGCAGTCCGAAAAGAATCCGGGATAGATTTTTGTGCATACGCCTCTGAGATCATGGAAAACGAAAAAGGTGCGAGTTAATCTTTCAAAGCTTCGTAAAAAGCAGCTCCCAAGCCGTCACATCTTGGTAGATTAGCGAACGTCAAGTCCTTAATTGCACTACTTACTTCATCCATGCTGATAGACCCTTCAAGACGTTCCCGAGTATTGTCGTCTAACCTCGACATTAAGTGTAGAAAATCCTCACTGAGCTCACTTTTCAGTTTCGTTTCCTCATTCCCAATTATGTTTGGGTAATCGTAAACAAAAGCCTGTTGAATGTTCTTGCTGTTGGACGTTATTTAATTTTGATACCGGAGTTGGCGTATTTCATCTTTAGCTGCGTATCTCCTTTCATCACTGAACGCGTGCTTATTTGGCGATTCGCCCATCCACAGTTTTTGCGTTCGTGCTCTTATCATCTCGGCCCTGTACTTCTGTGTTTTCAATGCTTCCAGCTAGTTTTTGAGTTAACGATTGTCGTTTGCACTTGACCCAGGCTTTTCAGCTTCCATGAAAAGAAAAAAATCAAGTAAACACTGCAGTTCATTAACCTTCTTTTCTGTGTAACTGAATACCGTTTCCCTTTTGTATCGCGACCATTTTGATCGCGTGCTTAAGGGTTTCTCACTTATTTATGCTACTTCACAAAATATTAGCGGTCATGTGGTGATTTGGCTTCTAAATTTATCAACAAATATGTCGACTCCTGATAATCTTACGTTGAATTTCCAAAGATTTCAGTTAAATCACGTTTTATTTTGCTTACGCCCAACTGTAATCATCACTAGGCTATGGTCAATAAAAGAGAGAGGTTTGACTTCACTATAACTGCACACTGCCACAAACTCTAAGGAAGCATATGCGCTGTCTAGTCTAGCACTAATATCGCGCTGGAAATGTGTAAATATAGGACTAGATCCTCGCAATAACAACCAGCCAAGCTCCTCTAATCGGCAATCCTCAATAAACCCATCTAAAGTTCTCGGGCTCTTATCTCGAATACAAACGTTTGTTAATCTATCTCCCGCCATTAATATACAATTGAAGTCTCCTAATAAAAGGAGACGCCTATCGCACTTCAGGTAGCCATAAACCATTTCAAAGAACCCAACAGGCTCATTTTCATTATTTGGAGCATAAGCACAATAAACACGCAAAAAGAAGAAGAAAATGAACTATAGGCAGCCTTCCCTCTTCGGATGCGATAACATTAATTTTCTGAATACCTAAATTGTTGCGTAAAAGTAAAGACCACCTGGCAAGAGGACTAAGACTCAACCACGCCAGCGCTTGCTTGCATGCAGCGGAAAAAATGCCCTATAAAAGCGTCCTAGCGCGTGAGAAGACACGCGATTTGAAGAGCGTGCCACGTAGCCTTGCAATTAACCATTATGAACATTGAAGATGAGCATTGCAGTTGACCATTATTACAACAGGTAAACGGCAGTGTAGCAGATACACAAGTTGCGGTACAAGGAGAGTTAAGGAAGGTTTGATGAAGAAAAAGAAATTCAAGGATATGTACACAAGAATGCCAGGAAAAAGAAAAAAACCGGCGCAGCTTGCACTGGTGGTGCAAGGCTGGAGTCAATAGCGGAGCTTGTGATCACCTAGATTTTACGTGGCTTGCCTAAGTTTGTAGGTTTCGCGAGGTTATCCTATGTTTTGCTAAGTTGTTGGTGGGTTTGGCTAAGTCGTTTCTAGGTTTTGCGTGGTTATGGTAGGCTTGGCTAACTTGATTCTAGGTTTTCCGAGGTTATGCTAGGTTTCGCTAAGTGGTCTCGGTGGGTTTGACGCTGGAAGTTTCCAAGCAGTCGCTGGCCTGGATTGATTTCTCGGCGCGGTCGAGATTTCAGGTGCCGACTCTCGCGTTCTCTGGACTGAAACTAGGGATCCTCGACTCGACGTGGCCTCTCTTCAGTCGCAGCTTCGCCGCGGTGTTCCGGATCAGCTCGGCCGCGACAAACCACTTTTCGCTTGGCAATACACCGCTCTTCCTGGTAAGCTGCTTCTTCTTCGGGCATTCGGGCTTTCTTTGGTCTTCCCATTGCAGCAGCACGTACGCACGGAGTAGAGGAAGCGAGAGGTGTATCGCCGCGCTGGATGTTCCGAGCTTTTTTCTCGCCTATGACATCACGACTCCGCCCCACGCGCGTGAGGTGCGGGGAGCTAGGTTACGTGGCTTGGTGCTCTCGCCGGTGGCTGCTTGGCAACGCGATGCAGCGCACAGCTGGGTGGAGTTTTCTGGTAATGCTCCACGGCGGAACTAAAGCTTAAACAGCTCCTCTGTTAAAATATCTGTTGTGCACCTGATTAAATGAAGCTGGCTAAGTGACCATCTCACTGCCCCGTTTCAAAGGGGATGCCATGAAATTATCATCAGCATTATTAGTATCGTATTGTGCCACTTGCCCTGCGATTTCAGACGCGCCGCGTGGCATATATACCTGCGCCCTTCGCATTGCAGTTGCATACTATTACACCAGGCGGCATGCCGTGTAGCCGTGGCACGGGAAGCAGTACAAGGTAGACAGAGAAGTCTTGAGAAAAAAAAAATAGGATTATAAAGATGTTTAAATATCGATGTAATTAAAAACGCACATGGCATACCTGAGTACTTCAAGAAGGCTAGGTTACTGTTTGCCACCGTCCCGTTTCAAAGGGAATGTGATGAAATTATCACCAACATCATTAGCATCGTATCGCACCTTTTGACATGCGATGTGATATGCGCGCCGCGTAGCTCCGATACATAGAAATTTTCCATTCCAGTTGCACTATATTCTAACAGGCGTCCGGATATGTAGCAGTTGCATGCTGCATGCCTCCGGACCTAGTAAACTCAAGCAGGCTACATTACTATTTGTCACCACCGTATTTCGAAGGGTAGGCAAAATAAGCATCATTATTATCATCATCGTCAGCAACAGCAGAGTAGCGTGCCACGGGTGAAAGAGATTTGACGTGTGCGCCACGTAGTTTGGATACCTGCGTTTACTCTTCAGTACATGTCATGGCACCTTCTCGCAAGGAATCAACAGCTGCTGAAATCAAATTTACGTAACCGCCGCCGCAAGCATCGGGCGGTCACCGGATGGGTTATCTGAACAGACCAATCAAACGCTCTCCTCGTTCATAAGAGGTCACTTTTGTTTGCTTAGAAAACGAATAACATTGCCTTCACTCAGCGGTATGTCTAATCTAATTGGCTGACAAGAGGTGAGGAGCAGGCTGAGATACTGCACTGACGGAGCTGAGATACTGCACTGAATATCAATAACCGGATGAAGAGCATGGTGCCTGCGTCTGCGATTGGTCCGCTTTCCCTTACCAACCTTGATGTGGCTGATCGAAAATCGCAGCGGCATGCAACGGAAGCTTAAGATTGACTCTAAAACGGACCCTCTGCAAAGTAGAGTTGGAACAACGAGGTCCTAAACCTGCCGAAAGAGCTCAAAAATGTTACACGGTCACGCAAGAAGTTTTATTATACGCAAATAAACCCATGCTCTCTGGCAGGTGCGAGTAGCCAGTGCCTGAGCGATCGGCGGCAGCCATCATTTTTCCTTTCAGAACCGGGCAGCGGGGCAGTCTGCGTCTATTTAGTTTTGTTCGGTAGATTAATGCATCATTAACGCGTACAAGTCACTTTGACACGGTGAGTTGCTGCGGTTTTGTGACGTCGGGTGACAGGCAGGTGAAGTGGGCGCCGCCCGAAAACTTTTGGCCAATACCTGAGGGCTAAGGAGAAAAGACGCCGAATCAGTAATAACTGTTTTTCTTCTGCTCGGGCAAATCATGCATAATCATTGTGTACACGTCATATCAGATGGGGCGCTATCGCGGTTTTCGTTACGTTGCGTGACAGAAATGTGAAGTGGGGGTGATCCAAAAAGTTTTTGGACAATCGCGGAGGGCTGATTGCAGAATTCAAACAGAAAAGTTTGGAACAGCTTTAGGCTATAGGGCACCACAGCACAAGGTGCAGCTCGCAGTCGTCGCGAGATGGGCCGTTTAGATCATTTTTGTGAAAAAAACGCGAATAGACTTCGCCGCGATGACACTCTATAGTGCGTGGTGCCGAAAATACAACTGCTATGAAGCCACTCCTCCAGCTTACGCGGTAACTGTTGGGGATGCGCCGTGCAGACCTGTGATGTTTTGTTTCATTATGTTAAAATTAGTGGGAGCAACGATTGAAACCATTTATTCTATTATCAATCTTTCCGGTTATCGCTGTAGCACGCACAAAAACTAGGCGCAACAAATCGACACCGTGAAAGACCATACGGAGGATGGTGGCGCGAAATCATCTTCTTCCAAAAAGCGAAATGAAGACTTACATTTCTCTCCTCGTTTTTGCAATTTTTTCGCTTATGACAGAAGATTGTCGAAATGCCTGCTCACTGTAACAAGATGTCCACCGATGGCATTGAAAATATTTTATTCTCGTTTTTAACCTACCATACAAGCAGGGCCTCGTTTGTCCACCAATATATTGCCGTATGAATTGGCGATTGACTAAAAGGGTAAGCCCACTGACCTATTCGCTTTGCAGCCCCAGTATATATTTTTTTCATTTTTTCCCCGCACTTCAGCTAGACCACAGAGATCGCCAGAACGGGTCGTGCCTTATAATTGTGGATTGTGACACTGTGTTCCTTTCCACAAGTTTCTGCCTTTCTGTGTCCCTTCCGGGCTCCTGTTCTATTGCTACTTCCACTGGGGTGTGCGGAAGGTGTTCTACTCCGCGAGCCCTGTCTTGAATACGCTCTGTGCTGCAGACAGTGTAGGCGTCTAGGCGCATGATTGGTCAATAGCTTCGTGCGCGCAATAGCATCTATAGGGTTTCGCGGCACTCGCGTTCACAAAGTGAAACGCCACTCAACTTGTTTTGTAAACCCCGAGGAAGACCGGTCCACTGGTCCACACTGTGTAAATGAACATTTGTTCTGCTTACCTTGAAGCATCGCTCAAGTTCTTTATGTTTGAAAGATAGTCTGATGAAGCTACTGTCACTTGCACAGCACCCCCCACCCCACACCCTCACACTGCACACACACACACACACATATATATATATATATATATATATATATATATATATATACCAGTTTTCTTCACTCTAAAAGAATACGCACACGTAGGGCCTTGTTCTAAAAGACAAGCATAAGTGCCCCGGAAAGTAGATGGGAAAACGGGACCGCGTTAGCTCAACTGGTAGGAGCATCGCACACGTGATGCGAAGACGTGTGTTCATGCCCCACCTGCGGGCAGCTGTTTCATTCAAGCACTTTCATTTCCATTAGCTCATCATTTCTTTAATCTAATGAATATGTACAATTTTCCCTATGCTGCCCTTGGTGTCTTTATTTGTTGCTTTTTTATAATATGACTGTATATATAAATCAATACATATATGTAAGACTTATGAGGTTTGGTCGCCAGATGTCTGACAACCAAACACTATTTGTGTTAAGTTCGCATCTTGCACCGTGTTTCTTAAATCAATTTTTTTTTTTTTTTACTGTAGAGCGTGGCTAACGTTAGCTGGGAGACAGATATGTCTACAAATTCATATTTGCGTGCAGCAAACTCTCTGTGCGCTATGTGAAAGTTGTTTAGAAAACGTGCAATTTACCTACACCGTTCACTTTCAGTGCCCCGAGAAACGAGCATTGTAGAGGATGCAGGTGTTCCCACCTGCATTCCCCATGGGCGAAAGAACGCGGTCGTGGCGTCCACGTAGTAGCAGTGAGACTCACGAAATAAATTGCCAGAGTAGCACATTTCTTTCTGTCTATGTATTCGGTATCTTTCGTGCACTTCATACAGCGGTAATTACGAATTAGCCAGACTAAACGAAGTTAATTATGCAGCGTGAAAGCAACTACAGTCATTTCGCAATATGGGGAAGGAACACTAAGGTGCAAAAACATTTTCAGTAGGCGTTGCTGATTCGGAGGAAAGGTACAGGCGCTAGCGTTGCCAGCGGATCTAGCCTGTATATGTGCGCAAACAAGGCGAAACCCAGACAAAACGCAGCTAGCTGCACTTAAATCTCCTAAATTCGAAAAAAAGGTATGCGTACGTCCACTAAAATTACATTAGGCGGATAAGCTGAAATAGGCACATTTATTCAATCTTTATTTTCATTCGGTCAATGATACGGAAAGAAGGACTGTGACAAAAAGCTGTTTTTCAGAACAGTTTGACTAGACCACAGCCCCATAGAAAAATTTCGGAGCGGTAACAGCACTACCATAAAATAAATTAAAAATTGAAACTTAACAGACAGCGTAGTACTATGGGGCACACACTAAGTAAATGAAACGTTAAGGTAATACAGAAGTTAAAGCAGTTTCTACAGTTATCACAAAAATACATACAAAACTATTTCTTAGAAAAAAACGAGTATCTGAAATGCTATCAAATTACAAATGTCTAGAATAAATACACTGAATGTACAGGAAAAAACGATGTAGAAATCACAAACAGTTGTCACAAACAGTTACATACAACCAGATGAAACAATTCGATAGGGTTATGGATTTGATAAACGAGACAAAGTTTGTAATAAAACGAGTGTTAAGAGCTATACATCACTGTGTATAACTTGCGGATATCCTGAAATGAACAATCAAAGAAGTCAGAATTATTAAGGTCATAGTGATCGAGAAGGGATGGAAGAGTGTAAGGCAAGCGCTCTTTCCCGGAGTTTAATCGTACTCTATTTCCCAATTTTCTCCATGACGCGTGGGGTAATTTAAATGCTTAATTCTTAAATTGACCAGAACGCGCAAATTTTTAATGTTCTTGCAAGTTTCTAAATTGAATTTTCTAATTGTATGTCTGGTGTATTTTAACTATTCCTGAACTACAGAATAAAACATTAGTAGATGCCGCAAAAGGTGCATTGAAAATATGCCTAATACATTTTTTCTGAACCAAGTATATTTGATTTAGATTAGTGACCGTCGTTGTACCCCATACCAGTTGGCAATAATTTAAACGAGAGCTAAAGAGCGAGTGATAGAGCAGAAGTTCGATTAATTTTGGAAGTAATTATCGAAGCCGCGCAATTACACCTGTCACCTGAGCTAATTTTTGCATGACATGTCTTACGTGGTAATCCCAACTCATATTCGTGAAGCAAAATATGCCCAGACATTTAAAATGGTCAACTATTTCAATAGTGTGAGTACTCAGTACTATGTCTTCATGAGGTGGAATAATTTTATTTTTTGGTCGGAATATAACCGTTTTTGTTTTATTTTCGTTAATACGCATAGCATTTGCTGCTGACCATCTCTCTAGCGTTTTGATTGCGTGATTACAAGTTCTGATAAGCTCATGAATATCATGCCCTGAAAAACGTATGCTGGTATCATCAGCGTATAATATGTACTTCGCCTTGCAAATATTATTTAGAATGTCATTAAGATAGATATTAAATATTAGTTGGCCTAGAATACTGCCCTGTGGCACTCCACATGGCAAAGGTTTCACTCCCGGAAATAGGGTCGCTTATCTGAGCGACCTGCCTGTCTGTCTGTCCAATAAATAAGAGTCAATAAGCGTTAAGGCTTGTCCACGAATACCATAGCAATGCAATTTCATTAACAATATTTTATGGTTTGCTAAATCAAAGGCCTTTGAAATATCAATAAAAATACCGATAACGAGTGCCTTATTTTCAAATTGTTTAAGAATATACTCTTTTTGCTCCAGGGGCGCCAATTCAACTGATTTATTTTTCCGAAAACCAAATTGATTAGGTGCAATTAAATTATGTTTTTCAATGAAACTTCGAAATCGAGTGTGCAGAATTTTGTCGAAGGTCTTTGAGAACACAGGCAAGATAGACACCTGTCTATAATTGCCAAAGTTATTTCGGTCACCTTTTTTGTAAAGCACGGTCACTTTTGATAGTTGCATATTTAAAGAAAAGACAGAGTTAATTAAACAAATGTTAAAGATATCGGCTAAAATCGGCTTGATAACATCAGACATGTCTTTTACAGGACGTATTTGAATTCCGTCGATATCATATCTGGTGCTATTTTTTATACTTTTTATTGTTGATAAGACTTCGCGGGCGGTGACAGGACGCAAGTACAATGATTGAGCCTTGTGGGCACTTACGTATTCGCACGCATCAGCCGGGGTTCCAGTCGTTATTATACCAGTGAAAAAATTATTAAATGCGTCAGCCAAATCTGATCCATCCATATCTATACCGTCTACTTATAGTTTTGAAACAGGGGCGGTAAAGTGGCCGCTATGAAGGAGTGTTTAATCTAGACCACAGTACGCCAGAATGATTGCCAGGAACTTCAAAATATGTGAATTGATACTGAGTTCTCGCGCAACGCAAGCGTTTCGTAAATTTGCTACGATAAGACTTGAAGGCCAGCCAGTCCTCCGGTAAATGAGTATGTAGGAATGCTTGGTAACGTTTATCTCTTGTTTTGATTTGATGACGCGTCTCAGGCGTACCCATGGTTTTCGTGTTTTACAATTTAATCTGCGCTCTTTTAGCAGAAAATTCAAATGATATAATCCCTTGAAAATTGCAATAAATTTATCGCATTGTTTGCGTGAAGAGATTTTCTTATATCGCTCCAATCTGCCT
Source organism: Dermacentor variabilis (assembly GCF_050947875.1). Classification (NCBI taxonomy): domain Eukaryota; kingdom Metazoa; phylum Arthropoda; class Arachnida; order Ixodida; family Ixodidae; genus Dermacentor; species Dermacentor variabilis. The sequence goes on along the minus strand of NC_134569.1, from coordinate 160,552,834 downwards.
GCAATAGAGTGTTACAAAATGCACTGAGTGCCACAGTTGTAATTAACTGAAACTTAATCATTCGAGGCTTTGCTTTACTTTGTGTCAATAGCTCCGAACATAAAAATATTGGAAGATGGTCACTGATACAACATGACAAAACACCTTACCTAATATTATTCTCAGGCAAATTTGTAATAAAAGATATCTAGGAGTGACACGCATTCAAGTGCCGCTCTCGTGGGTATGCTAATTGTGTTTATGAAACCATTAGACATTATGATAGTCGTAAAGTCGCTGCTAACGGAGCTTGTAAAACTGACGTGCATATTAAGATCTCCCCAGCAATTTATGTATACTTATTTTCTGGCATAAATGAAAGGAATTAATCATAAAAATCAGGAAACCTTGGAATATCACCATTCGGTGGTCGATAACAAACTGAAAACACGGTATTCTTTGCACGTACACAAAGCATTTCATAATAAAGGGTTGTCTGGGTAAAGCAATCAAACAGCTGACATTCAACGCTTTCGCAAACGAACAACGCTACACCCCCACTATGGCAGTGCATGCGATTTAAATAAAATGTCCTGTAATTGGACAGTCTAAAGACGTCGCATTCGTTAGTGCTCCAAGTTTCAGTCAGCATTATGGCGGAGTACTGGAATGAAAATTCAGTGAAAAACTCTTCTAGGCACGAGACTTTATTTCTAATTGACCTCGCATTAAGGTGCACGCATCTGCATGAATTAGGAGGTAGCCGACATACAATGTCCTTTAGGTCATTTGGCAGATAATAACGGTGATTTGTCATTTACGTTACTTTCACAAATTAACATAATGGTGATTAGATTGTCTAGAGTCGGTTAAGGTCAGCATAGCTTCCAATGTGAACAGCACGTGCTCCTTTCGTCTTCCGGACCAGAACCTTACCGTGGCTGCACCAGGCGTATTCGTAGCCTTTATCCTTAGTAATTTTCTTTGATTCTCGGAGAAGGTCCCGGCAGTGCCGCGTCAGATTCACTTGAATGAAAACCATCGGGTCGGACTGTTTGAAGTTACTTTTGTTCGTTAACCACGCATCCCTTGTTTGTTGCTGAACAAAGCAAACAATTATTCCTGGTATTGTCTCTGGTCTTGCTGGTAGCCTATGAACAGATACCACGTCCGATTTGACCACATGGGGAACTTTAAGTTTGTCAGCGACTGTGTTTAGTGATCCGATAAGGTTTTCATGCGGCCCTACAAGGACCCCATGAATTTCCAAGTTCAGCCTTCTGCTTCTGTATTCTAGCTCATTTATCTGTCGCTCAAGATCATTTTCTGCAGTTGCGCGAGTAGCATCTCTTGCCTCCAGTTCTGCTACCTTCTTTCTTAGCTCTTTAATTTCATTGTCCTGGCGATTGATTGTTTTTCACGATCGTCAAATTTGTTTGACATGAACTGTAGGTGAGGTGTGCAGACAGGACACATGACATAAAAATTGTAACAGCGCAAACACATGCAACAACAAAGTACCAAGGACAAGACACAAGCGCTATCTGTCAACTAAATTTTATTGACGGAATACAGATACCTTATATAAGGGGAAAGGCAGAAGTGAAGGGGGGAGGGAGTAATACAATCGTGGAAAATGACATTGCGCATCGATGAACGAACGTGCCGGAAGACAACGGAATCAGGCGCAGGAAAACAAGAAAACTAGAAAAAAAAAGTAGAGAAAAAGGCAATGGATGGTAAGATACAATCAATCAGTAAACGGACGCTTCCAAAAACTGAAGCTCTGCAGCAAAAAGCGACACAAAGGGGGTGCTTACGCACCTGCTGCCATATTTCTGTATGTGAAACGCTTCCCAACTGACCCGCGCCGTCGCGTCTGCTCTCTTACCGAGAAACTTCGTCTCTCCCAATCGAGCCTCGCAACCTGTGCATGCAATTACGTGCGCAACCAAATGTGCGTACTTGTCCCTTAAGTTGCTTAAATTTCGGGCATGTTCTTCCAAGCATTCATTAATGCAGCGACCGGTTTGACCGACATAAGCCTTTCCACACTTCAAGGGAATGGCGTATACCACTACTGTGGAACACTTGATGAATGGCTTCTCATGTTTCAGCTGACAACCTCTTTTTTTCGAGTTGCAGGTGCGTGGGCATAACTGTGCCAGCTTGTTGGGTGCCGAAAAAACAACGGACACCCCATGCCTGTTGGCTACCTTCTTGAGACTGTGTGAAGTCTTGTGCAGGTACGGCACAACCAAAGGCTTGTCGGTCCTCCGACGGTCATCTTTTCTTCGTGTTCCTAGTTTTATCTTCTCAAGGAGGGTCTCAGACACAGCAATCAAGACCGAATAGTGGAACCCCGTAGCCAAAAGTCGGCTGGTCTGATTCTCAAAACTTTTCTGCATTAGGTGCGGGCACGACTTCTGAAGAGACGATTCGAAACATTGCGACGCTATAGCTCTCTTTACAGTTTTGGAATGCGCTGAATCATACGGTAACAAATCTTTTTTTGCGCGAGGTAAATAGCCCCAGCAAACGTGCTTTTCATGAAAGGTTAGTCTAAGGTCTAAAAACTGTAAAACATCTGCGTCAGGTAGTTCATGAGTAAAATTGAGCCCAAGTCCATGCTTGTCAAATGCGTTTAAAACTTCACCTACTGTGGAGAGGCCGTCCACTTTTTTAAAAGCACTAAAAAATCATCGACGTACCTAAAAACCTTTAAAACAAACCCCCTCAAAAAAGACCTATCTAAAAGTTTATCTACTTTTGCTAAAAATATATCACAAAGAAATGGGGCCACACTGGACCCAATGCAGATACCGTTGCGCTGCAAAAAAGGCAGGTTGTCATAAACAATAAAAGTAGATCTCAGGTAAAACTGCAATGAAGATATAAAATTATCTACTGACAAGCCTGTTGAATTCCGAAATGACACTTCGCCGTTTGCTTCTATGCATTCCCTAACAGCCAACAAAAGCTGATCTTGAGGCACAGAATAAAACAAGTCTTGCACATCGACGGAGAAACCAAAGCCAATGTTATCTGTGCTCTCAAGAAACAGCGCGACATACGCAGATTTCTTTGCTAGGAACGGATCATCCGAAGCAAGCGCTTTGAGATGCTTTTGCAAAAACTAACTAACGTTCACTTGCCACGAACCTTCTTCCCTAACGATAGTCCGGAAACGAATATCTGGTTTGTGGGTCTTGCCAGTAAAAAATGCGTTTAGGCTGCTACCTCTGCTAGTACCAATATCCCTCGCAAGTTTGTCAAGATTTAATTCCTTACAGAAGTTAATGAACTTGGTCTTGACCCTAACGGCACTATTCTTAACAGGCTCAAAATTCTTATTTATGGCCACTTGCGCTTTTTCATTGTACATTCCCTTTGGTAGAACAACAAACCCAGTCTCTTTGTCTGCTTGAACAAGCATGAGGCTGTTTATTTTAAACAAAGAAACCACGCCACTTAGCAGTCTTCTATGATTCTGCGCGTCAAGAACGTTTGGTCAGCAGTTGCGTAGACAGTCTACACCCTCAAGAAGGCAGCGGTCCCGGTCTTTCTCCTGTGATGTATGGAGTAGGCATCTAATACCGAATACGAACTGTTCGAATGGCCCGCGACGCAGAGCTGATAGTACACATTGTAGGGCTGCCTTTGAGTCGCTGAAGATTGACCATTGTCGAGGTGGCTCCCGATTGACGAAAGAAAGTGCAGCGCGAAGAGCAGCTAGTTCAGTAGATGTCGATGTTGTAGGGTGGTCAGTCCTAAAGCTCATGGTAATTACTTTTGCTGGGACAACCACAGCACCGGACGAACACTGGATGTTTGTGGAACCATCAGTATAAATGTGTTCACTGCCCGCGTACCTCTCGTGCCGAAGAAGCAGAGACAGTTGTTTCAGCACAGGCGACGACAGTTCAGACTTTTTCCCGATTCCTGGTTCACTGAGATGGATTGTGGGGCTGATAAGACACCAAGGGGGTGTCGATGATTTATATGCAGCGGTGAAGCCCGAGGGAAGTTTGTCGTTGTACTTGATGATTGTTTTAGAGAATGATGATTGATGCCTGTCTGAAGGTAGTGTTGCAAGGTGGTGATAGGGGGCACGTGCAAAATATCTGATGTGCGTTCTCAGTGCTTCCACCGTAACGTGAGTTTGCATTGGATGGTCCCGAGCAATCGCAAGAGTTGCCTCTGTTGACGTGCATCTGGGCAAACCAACGCAGACTCTTGAGTGCTTGAGCTTGTGCTGCCTGCAGAACACGAATATTTGTCTTGCAGGTGTTGGTCAGTACAGGTAGATTATATCTTAAAAAAAACCGAGAAAGAGGCTCTGAAGAGTTTAAGCATTGCGTCTACCGACATCCCCCACGTCTTTCCTGTCAAGTATTTAAACAACTGGGAAGTTGCTGTCAGGCGCCGTTTCATGTAGGCCACGTGCGGGCTCCAACAGAGGTCTCGGTCAATAATTACTCCAAGGAATCTGTGGGTTCGGACACAGGAAATGGTCCGCCCATTCATTGAAATGACATAAGCCGTCATCGGTTTGCGAGTAAATGCTAGTAGTGCGCATTTTTCTGGTGATATGCTGAGACCCTGTTTACACAAGTAGTTCGCTGTCAATGTGGCCAATCTGTGAAACCGCGCACGTATTTGAGGACGTGTGACTGCCGAAGTCCAGACAGAGATGTCGTCAGCGTATATTGAAATTTTGATGGTAGTTGGCAAGTATTCAGCAAGTCCAACAAGAGCGAGGTTGAATAGCGTCGGGCTGAGAGCACCGCCTTGAGGAACGCCCCTGCTGCTATAGCGTCGCGTAGTTAGGCCATCGTCAGTTAACACATAGAATGATCTTGCAGATAGGTAACTTGCAATCCACAAAAAAACTCGGCGACCTAGGCCAACCGTCGCAAGAGCGTAGAGAATGGCCTCATGTAATACGTTATCGTATGCTCCTTTCACAGCTAAGAATAAAGCTGCAGATAAACGCTTACGGGACCTTTCGTGCTGGACATATGAAACGAGATCAACTACATTGTCGATGGAAGAGCGGTCACGTCGTAAACCAGCCATGGAAATCGGATACACCTTGTAGTATTCAAAGTACCATTCCAGGCGGCCAAGGATCATCCGTTCCGTCATCTTTCCTACACAGCTGGCCAGCGCTATTGGGCGGTAAGAGGCGAGTTCTATTGGGGATTTACCCTGCTTTAAGAGTGGCACCAGGCGGCTTACTTTCCATTCGTCAGTAACATTTCCCGCCTGTCATGAGGAGTTGTAAAGGTTCAACTATTCTATCCGTGCGGACTCTCCGAGATAGCACAAGGCCCGGTATGATATACCATCTGGACCCGGAGATGATGAGCGCTTGCAGAGAGCTAGTGCCGCTTCGAACCCCTCAATTGTAAAAGGAAGGTCCATGTGGCAATCACGGGGATGGGGGACGTCAGGTCGGGCTGGAGGATCTGGACTAGTCGCTTGGTCTGCGATCCGCGCACAAAAGTCTTCTGCGCCATCGATGTCTTGCCTAGCGCTAGCGCTAGCGCCTTGAATGGAAACGCCGTTCCGGAAGGCAACGCAGACCTTGCACTGTTTTCCAAATATGAGACAGTGGCTTGCGGGGGTCGATTGTCTGGCAAAATGTTGCCCAACGTTCCGACGCTAATCTATCCATACGACGCTGAATCTTCTTTTGCATCCTCCTGGCTGCCCTAAGGTCATGGATTGATTTCGTACGCCGATATCGACGTCCCGCCCGGCGACGAAGCGCTCGAACTCGCTCTAATTCTATGTCGAAGTCATTTCGCGCGGACGAGATCGTCATCATGCGAGTGGCGTTTTGCATCGTAATTTTAATCGTTTGCTCTAACCCAGAGGCTAGGCCCTCGCGGCAGGCATCTTCCATCTCAGATTTGAAGTTGGCCCATTGAATCATCCGAATGGTATTCGGTGGGCCTGACTTAGACGATGTTGAGATAGGTGGGAATGTGGTCACTACCATGTGTCTCAATGTCTGGAAACCACTTCACAAATATGGCGAGAGAGTTGGAGACGAAAGCAAGGTCAAGGCAGCTGCCGTACGTCACGCCTCGAAGAAAGGTGGGGCTACCATCGTTCTAGAGAGTAAGGTCATAATTGTGGGCGATGCTTGCTAATCTTCGTCCTTTTACATTTGTCCTTGTACTTCCCCATGCTGGATGGTGTGCATTGATATCTCCTATGATGACCCATTGGGCGGGACAAACACTCAAGATATCCGGAAATCTTTTGGTATCGTAATTGCTGGAAGGCGATATATGAACGCCTATGAGAGTAAACAGGAGTTTTTTTTTTAACTGTGGTGAATATATATTGATTGTCGTCGTGGGGCGCAATTGTTTGCAAAACATAGGTGATTCGCGACGAACAAAAACGACGATTTTGCTGAATGCACCATTTGTTCATGACATGATAAATTCGTATCCTGACAGTCTTATTGGTTTTGACAAGTTGGGCTCAAAAATGACGATGAGTGGAAATACATTGGTGTGCACAAACTGACGAAAATAAGAAATTCATGATGTTAGCCCTCTGGCGTTCCACTGGATGACTGACGCTGCCTTGACTTCTTTCCGGAAGGATGGGGTATGGGTAGCCATCTTTCTAGTTGAGGGATGCAAGCACTGGGCTTAAGGCGTTCAGCACTTTAAGTGCGCTCCGAGCAGTCGGTGTCGCCATGTCCACTAAAAGCGCTTGAATGGTCTCCATAAGAGAACGTAGCACCGAGATGACTTGACGGTCTGTTTTAGGTAAATCATCCATGGCCGGAGAAGGATCAGGTGGGGCCCCGACCTTTTGAGCTTCCTTAGCAAGGGAGCGGCTCGGTAGCGTAGGCCATTCCTCTAAAGATAGCGTCTTTTCTGCTTCCTTCGTGGAAGTGGTGGGCCTTTTCGCGGCGCGACTAACTGCCACCGCAGTGGAGTGGGTACTGTCACTTCGCGTATGCGCCCTCTTCGAAGACGTACCATGGTGCCGACCTCGACGCCGACGCCGGACTACTTCGACTGCGTCCCTGTGGGCCGAATTGTCTCTGGCCATTTGCTTGAGAACCGCGCGCTTCCTCTTCTCCCTCTTGATGCGGGGGCATTCTTTCGACGAGGCCGCGTGAGGGCCGCTACAGTTGGCGCACTTCATAACCGTGGCACCGCAGGTCTGTTCTGCATGAGGTTCAGCGCAACGCTGACACAGTAGCGAGTTGGGACACACGCCCTTGACGTGTCCTAGCCTGAAACACTGATGGCATTGAAGCGGCTTCTGGATGAACGGTCGAACCGGATGTCGGAAATGTCCGACTTTAACATGGGATGGGATACAATCTCCCTTGAATATTACTTTTACGCAGCGCGTATTCCCAAGGCGGCGCACTTGCGTAATGATCGTGCCCTCGTATGCCGGCTTGATGAGGCTAGGTAAGTCATCATTGGGAATGGCAATGTCATAAATCACACCGGCTATGGATGTGTCTTCGATCGGGATAAGGGGGCGCATTTTGATTCCGCCTAGCTCCGTGATTTCTTGACGTTTTCCAAGCGCACTCGCGTTGTAAACGTCTGTGGCGAATATATTCTTCCGTGGATTTATTCTTATGTCCTTAATTTGATTCGCCACCGCACGTTCCAGAAAAATGGATAGGGCTTGCCTGTTCAGCAACCGTAGGTTGCTTGACGGTTCTTCCGGCATAAAGATGATGAGATGTGGCCAACGCGCAGGCCTTTGACTTCATAGTCATAGTACTCGCAGGAGTTTACGGCGCTGTGTTGGCGATCTTTCTCTTCGCCCTCTTACTCCGGACGGGTATGAAGCCGTCGTCGGATGAGTCGTCTTCCGACATAGAGTACAGCTCGGAGTCCTCAGTGTCGCTGGGGCAGCCAACTCGTTTTCTTGCGGTTGACGCCTGTGATGACTTCTGGCCAGGTGGGCCTCTGGCATGCTCCGCGTCCATGGCCGCATGACGGGGAGGCGAGGCACCGCGAAAGGCGAAGATTTTACCAAAAATTCACAGAGCACAGAAACAAGTGTTCTGCCAAGAAGACACTTCGTCGTCTTCGCTTGGATTGAAAGTTTAGCAACGGCTTCGAAAATCGAACAAAATGAAGTTTGTTGGTAGTACTCCCCAAGATCTTCGAAGCTTGGATCGAAAGTTTAGCAACGGCTTCGAAGATCTTTTTTTTTATTTGTTGTTGTTTGAGACATACAGCTGTCTCAGGGGCTGCAGCAAAAGGAAATATTCTTGCCTGACAAAGGCTGCAGCACCCAAAGCATGTTGACACTCTGAAGCAAACAACAGCACAACAAGTGTTACAATTTTCGAAATATGATAACATAAAAAAACGATTAACAATTCGAATCTCGATCAGAACATGTTAAAAAGGAAAACAAAACAGTAACATTGTAGTACATAAGGAAGTTATACAATAAAGCAGCGAAGAAAATACGTTTTAACAGATTTCTTGAACCTCAAGCTTGATTTCGTGGTTTGTAATTGTTCCAGAATTGTGGGATTATTGTTTAGTAAGGTTGATATTTGAAAGTGTAATGCCTGTTTCCCGTAGTTCGTGCGAGTAAGCGGTATAGAGATTGGGTCATGTCTGAGATTATACAGAGTTTCTTTGGTGGCGAAGGTCTGATTAAACTATGTGATCAGCCTGACGGAGACGGAACGCCTCGAGCGATAGCTTATGCAAAAATAGGTGGTCTATATGGAGTATGCCAAGCTTATCAAAAAACGGTTTAGTGTGTGCAAGAACAGGTAGGCTACAAACTGCCCTTACGGCTCTTTTTTGCAGCCTATATAGTGACATAAGGTTAGTTTTGGTAGTAGTTCCCCAGACCAGAAGAGAATAGTGTAGACGAGAGTGTATTAGTGTGTAATATAGCTGTTTCTTTAAATTCATTGGAATAAGATGCTTTAACATGTTAATCATTCCCGTCGCTCTACGAATGTCGGCTCTGAGGGTCTCCACATGAATGGACCAATACAGGTTTTCGTTAAACCATACGCCTAAAAATTTTACGCACTTCGTATTTTCTATAATGCGCCCCCCAAAATTTAACTCGTAGTGACCCATCAGCTGCTTTCCTTTTGGTCTAAATATGACGTACTTTGTTTTTTCGCAGTTCAGTTGTATTCTATTTGAATTTAGCCAACAGTTGAGGTCCCCCTTCCATCTATTGGCTACGTTAAATGCTTCTTGAATGTTATGATCAGAGAAGAAAACGCTGGTGTCATCTGCATACAAAGTTATGCACGGTGTGTTTGGGATGTTAACAATATCATTGATATAGAGAAGAAACAAAGTTGGGCCTAGGATTGAGCCCTGAGGAACACCGCAGTTTAAATCAAGAAGTTGGGACTTAGAATCTTTTAGGCTAACAAACTGTTTACGGGAGCTGAGATAGTTCTTAATTAAAGTATATGCTACACCTCTTATGCCATACCAGGGTAACTTTCGAAGCAAAATATCGTGATTAATAGAGTCAAAAGCCTTTCGGAAATCCAAAAACACTCCAATAGTGTAAGTCTGTTTTTCAAAGTTCTTAATTAAGTGGTCTTTCGCATGCAAAAGCGCTTGCTCAGTAGACTTGTTTCTGAAACCCGAATTGTGCTGGTACTATTGCTTTGTTTTTTGTCAAGTGCCCAACTATTCTTTTATTTAAAATGCGTTCAGGGATTTTAGAGAAGATAGGAAGAACTGAGATGGGTCTGAAATTATTGAGGTTATCTAACGCACCCCCCTTATGCAGTGCCACTACTCTCGCAATTTTCATGAGCACGGGAAATTCACCAGTCGATAAGACGAGGCTGCAGATATGCGAAAGCGGGTGACATTACTTGCGCTACACTCTTTATGGGCTTTGTACTTATTTCGTCCGCTCCGCATGCGCAGTTATTCTTTAGTGTAGATATGACGTCTGCTATCTCTGCTGGGCTTGTTGGGTACAGGAATATAGTGGGCATATCAGAACATCTTTTGTATGCTTCACATCGGCCCACAGGAGCATCGCTACACTGCGCAGCAGAAACCTAGAAATGCGAGTTAAACTTGTTGGCTAGGCATTCCCCTGATAATGTTATCCCGTCGATAACTATTGACTGAGGACAGTTCGTTTTGTTGCCCGTCAATAATTCTCGAAATGTTCTCCACAGCAGTGAGGGATTGTTTGCAGCTGCGGTGAACTTATTCTGATAGTACTCGCGTTTAGCCTTCTTCATTTTAGAGTTTGTTTTATTTCGAAGCTGCTTGTAGGTTTTCAGGACGTGTGGATCTTTCGATTTAATGAATGTTTCAAATAACTTTTTGCGGCGTTCAATTTCTTTATATAGTTCGTAGGAGACCCAAGGCTTTCTAATTTTTCGGTGCGTTTTGCGCATTTCTAGTGGGAAACAAGTGTCGTAAATTTCTTTAAAGAGTGCTATAAACTTACTGTAAGCCTGGTCAACATTTTTTTCTCTCTCTATTACACTCCAATCGATGTTAGTTACAAGCTCCTGGAACTTCGTAATGTTGTTGTCAGTTATTTTTCTACTTGCTCTCGCTTCTTTCCCATTCTGCGAAACACTACGATGGTTAGAGAGTGGTATAATGCAAAAGATTGGTAAGTGGTCACTGATGCCGCTAGATATTATGCCTGAGACCATTTCGTCACTTAAATGGTTCGTTATACACAAGTCTAACAGTGTACTTGTTTCGACAGTAATTCTTGTTGGTGCTTCGATTAAATTCCGACAGCCATAAGAGTGAATAACATCTAGTAGATCATATTTAATAGAGTTCTCATGAAGGAGGTCAATATTAAAGTCACCAGTGAGTAACACGGGCACTTTCAACAATAAGCTGTGCTCCAGGATCCTTTCAACAACTTGCAAAAAAATATTCACACTACCTGCAGGCGGACGGTACAGGACAGCAAGAAGCAGCCCATCACACTCAACCACAAGTGATTCGGAATCATCGTTAACCATACTGTACTCTGTTAACTCGTTGTACAATACGTCATTGCGAAAATAGATTGCAACGCCACCACCTCTTCGTTTACATCGCGAAATAGACACACAGCTGTAACCTTCAAGTTCGGGAATAAAATCATTAGAACTCTACCAGGTTTCTGTAAAAGCCAAGACATTGAAACTATAGTGCAGAGAGTCAAGAAGCATGTTAACTTCGTCAAATTTGTTCCCGAGGCTTCTAGCATTCATGTGAAAAACTGAGAAGCATTGCTTGTTATGAACATAGTTGCCCACATCTACTCGGAACGTTGCTTGACTATAGTATTGGTTGTCTCTTTGGCTAAGTAGTTCTGCCATTTTATACCAGTGTTACTGACATTGTCGGCTTCTATTCTATCTTGGACAAGTCATCTTCTGATTGAATTCTAATTGCGCGTTCCCCATGACGTTTCCTGATGAACAGCTTTCCTTCCTTTATCCATGTAAACATGTAATCCTTTTCAGTTGCCTTTGCTTTCATTAGCCAAAATAGTCGCTTGTTCGTAGCTGTAAGGTTCTCACGCAAACCCACATTTGATTTCTTCTCCCTCAAGACAGCTCTCTTTTTGAGCCATTCTTCCTTAGTAGTTCGAGACTGAAACCTGAGTAGTATTGGCTGTGTCTTTCCTTGTTTCGCTGGAAGTCTATGAACAGCATCGAGTTCCCTTGTAGTTACAGGCTGCAGACCGAGTTCACTAGCAAGGATGTTAACCTTGCTGAGCAAGTCCTCATTCTCGGTGAACCTTATGCCGTGTATTTCCATATTGTGTCGTCGTCCATACTGCTCAAGTTGATTAAGGTCATTTCTGAGTTTTTTCGTTTCTTCACAGTCCCCTGACGCTTCAATGGCGGCAACTCTTTTCTCTAACGTGCCAATTTTGTTTTCCTGAGCTGTCATCTTATCCAGTAGCGTATCATACTTCTCGGAAACAAGTGTCACCAAGGACTCGATGCCATCCACAGTGGCCTTCAGATCCAGTAACAACTCTACATTTTTCTTTATTGCGTTTACTTCTAGCTGCTTTTGATTTATGGCAGCTAGCTCATTGAACACATCAGTGATAGAGCGTGCATCTGCTGAGCTGTCAGGATCAATCGTTGCTTTAGGTTTGCAGGCTTCACAGTTCCACTTTTTTTTTCCTTTTACGAGTCATGGTTATTTCGTCCTCCCCCGAACAACTTCCTAAGTGATACCTGCAACCACAACTGACGCATAAAATGGTAGGTGCATCGTCGGGAAAGGTTAGGCTACATGAAGCACAGTGAGCAGTATCGGCCATTGCAGAAAATTTGTACGCATGCAACAAGAACACTCGCGGCAGCAGCAGCAGCAGCAGGCGGCAATATCAAGTAGCCGCGGAGGAGGCTCAAGTTGTGGTGTCTACTGACCTGCGTTTACAGAAAGAATTCCCCGGTTAGGAACGTAGCCACAGGACTAGCGCCACGCCGCTGCTGCCGCAGAGTGCAAATGCAGTCGGTCTTCAGTCGACGTGGCTTCATATACTGGTTCCCGAGTGGCAGCTGCTCCGCGGACAGGCGATGCACTTCACAGCAGGTACGTACGGCCCACCAGTAGATAGTCCCGCCCAACCGCAGGCACCGCGAAGGCAGTCAAGGCACGTGGCAGTGATGCAATTCAGCTCGCAGAAGGAAAAAAAGAAACTGTACGCCTGGCAGAGATGCGCAGACGTAGGGACCTGCGTTTACAGAAAGAATTCCCCGGTTAGGAACGTAGCCACAGGACTAGCGCCACGCCGCTGCTGCCGCAGAGTGCAAATGCAGTCGGTCTTCAGTCGACCTGGCTTCATATACTGGTTCCCGAGTGGCAGCTGCTCCGCGGACAGGCGATGCACTTCACAGCAGGTGCGTACGGCGCACCAGTAGATAGTCCCGCCCAACCGCAGGCACCGCGAAGGCAGTCAAGGCACGTGGCAGTGATGCAATTCAGCTTGCAGAAGGAAAAAAAAGAAACTGTACGCCTGGCAGAGATGCGCAGACGTAGGGACCTGCGTTTACAGAAAGAATTCCCCGGTTAGGAACGTAGCCACAGGACCAGCGCCACGCGGCTGGTGCCGCAGAGTGCAAATGCAGTCGGTCTTCAGTCGACGTGGCTTCATATACTGGTTCCCGAGTGGCAGCTGCTCCGCGGACAGGCGATGCACTTCACAGCAGGTGCGTACGGCGCACCAGTAGATAGTCCCGCCCAACCGCAGGCACCGCGAAGGCAGTCAAGGCACGTGGCAGTGATGCAATTCAGCTTGCAGAAGGAAAAAAAGAAACTGTACGCCTGGCAGAGATGCGCAGACGTAGGGACCTGCGCTTACAGAAAGAATTCCCCGGTTAGGAACGTAGCCACAGGACCAGCGCCACGCGGCTGGTGCCGCAGAGTGCAAATGCAGTCGGTCTTCAGTCGACGTGGCTTCATATACTGGTTCCCGAGTGGCAGCTGCTCCGCGGACAGGCGATGCACTTCACAGCAGGTGCGTACGGCCCACCAGTAGATAGTCCCGCCCAACCGCAGGCACCGCGAAGGCAGTCAAGGCACGTGGCAGTGATGCAATTCAGCTTGCAGAAGGAAAAAAAGAAACTGTACGCCTGGCAGAGATGCGCAGACGTAGGGACCTGCGTTTACAGAAAGAATTCCCCGGTTAGGAACGTAGCCACAGGACCAGCGCCACGCGGCTGGTGCCGCAGAGTGCAAATGCAGTCGGTCTTCAGTCGACGTGGCTTCATATACTGGTTCCCGAGTGGCAGCTGCTCCGCGGACAGGCGATGCACTTCACAGCAGGTACGTACGGCGCACCAGTAGATAGTCCCGCCCAACCGCAGGCACCGCGAAGGCAGTCAAGGCACGTGGCAGTGATGCAATTCAGCTTGCAGAAGGAAAAAAAAGAAACTGTACGCCTGGCAGAGATGCGCAGACGTAGGGACCTGCGCTTACAGAAAGAATTACCCGGTTAGGAACGTAGCCACAGGACTAGCGCCACGCCGCTGCTGCCGCAGAGTGCAGCCGGGGAGTACTGCCAACAAACGTGATCTTGTTCGAAGACCAAGAAAATATCAAGAAACTGAATTTCGCGTCGCTCAGCAAATTCCTTGGTAAACTTTAATCCTCCTCCATAAAGTTTAAATTGCTCACACACGGAGGTAGCAGCGGAATCGAATGCTTCCCTAATGCAGCCCTAATGCAGAAAATCAGGTAATCATCCACGTAACAAAATATCTTGATAACGCTGTCACCTAAGGCTTTCTCTAAGCAGCTGTCAACCTTACTGAAGTAAATATTGCTAAGAAAAGGGGGAACATTTAAGCCAATACAAATGCCTGATTTCTGCAGAAAAATGCCATCTCTCCACCCAATCAGCGTCGACTTCAAGCACATTGAAAGAATTTCTTGAAATGCTCCCGTGGAAACACCACATCTGTCAATAAAAGCTGACTATTGCGCTTGTTCTTTAATGCACTCATTTATGGAATTTAGCAACCCGTCATGCGGCGAGGAATACTACAGGTCTTCGATATCCATACTAAAAGCTGTGCAATCACCAAGATTTTCCTGGTGATTGCAGATTGTGGTGAACAGACACGGAAACAGCGCTGTCTTTGTGTGTTTGCTTCTTTGTACCTCCTTGCTCAGCCATTCTATCATCGATTTAAACCAAGTAGCCCGTCAGCGTGTTTTAACTATATTAACCAGCACGGTTTCACGCGCGCGCAGGTAAACACGAACACACATCACTCGCCGACAGCGGAACCTGTCTGTGAAAACACTCCAGTTCGGAATTGCGGCAGCAGCCGCGAGCCAATTGAGCTCAGCGTATCTGTCGCTTTTCAAGGTTTACAAAACCTGGAAAGCACAGCGCATACGAAGCTACCGGCATTACCTGCAGTATGCAAACATCGCAGATCGCTTTGAAGATGAGACGTCGCCGGCAGCTTTCAAGACACATGCGCGCCGGCTACGCGCCCCTACGGCATCCGGGAATCGCGTGGCCAGCGCCGTAGTAGACGCCGCGCTTCTCTCCACTGTACGGAGCGGCGGGCGAGGAGGTCATCGAGGCACCGTAGCAGCCGCCGAAGAACGCGACTCCTCCCTCGCTTCGCCCCCTCTCTTGCGCGCCACAGGAAAGGGCACGCAACCGGGCCGCCTTCCTCACTCGCACACTCGAGATTGAACCGCGTTCGACGGGTCACCCTAACAAGCTTTCACTCGTACGGAACCTCACGCCGGCGGTGACGTTGACGCCGACGGCAGAAATGCGCCTAGAATGTCCATATAATTGCTATCGCACGAAAATTCAACGTGGGTACAGATATTCAAAGCTCGAAAGAAATGGAATGATCATGCAAAAAGCATAGAAAAGCTAGACAGCACGTCTTGGCCATGGCAGCTCTTAACATAATGGGGCAAAAAATTGTAATAATGCCAAAGTGAACCATGCACGCAGCAATATCTTTGAAGCATTGTCGACGTCTAGATTATGGAGAGAGTTCTTCACAGCATCTTGCACGCACAGATGAATGGTTGGATGTGAAATGAAAGAAAACGTAGTGCCTCAAAATGCAAGAGCAAGAACTTATGTAGGTGTTTTCCGTGTCATGCTTCTATTTTGAAATTGTCAGACGTATTGTAACTTCTAGTGGCTGCTAACGGGAACCGTCCATTTGAAATCTATCCTGGCGGAATTTCTACGCCGCCTCACTTCAGAAGTGATTTAGAAAAATTACAAACTTCGGCGGCACTTGCAGCTCCATCAGCGAGGCAGCTCAATCTCTTTCTTTTTTTTTCGTTTTTTTCTTGGCACTCACAACTAGACAACAGACTCCTTCGCCCTCGTTCATCTCTTCTCACTGTCATGCTTAGACGTCAGCACCCGGCTTTTCGTTATTTTTATTTCATCCGTTGTCTTCCCTTGTATATATTATTTATTTTTGCGAGGTCGTTAGGATCTCGATGATTTTGTGTCACCGTTGCGAAACTCCTTCCGTACTGGCTGTCTTCTCTGATGCTGGCGCCGTTGGTGAGTGCGTTAAAAGTATGAAGCCAGGCTGTCCGCGTAGAACGAAGAATTCCCGTTCTTGGACCCTATGTGTATCTTGCCATGAGTGTGTGGGAGTGCGCAGAGTCGCCGCCATAAAGAACCCCAAGTCTACCACAATACTTTCAAGACGATGGAATCGCCGCGAGAGTTTCACTTTACTTGGCCCCAAAGAACTAGCACTCCGTGGCGTTGACGAAGCGATTTAATAAAAGTGCGAAAATGAAGAACGAGGAATCGATTTAAAAGGTTATGTAAAAAAAAAAACACTTTGACGGTGGGACAGTGAGGAAACCTACCATAGATTTCTAACGTAACAAAAAAGTTATCTTCAAACTTTGACACCTCACTTAGGAGTTCTGTCCCTGAAAACGAACATAATTTTCTTGCATGGATCATAGTTAAACAACCTATATTAATTTTTTAATTGTATGATAAATTTAAGAATCTTGAGCTGTGTGTTACGACGAGGCAGCCATAATTTGAGGCCTCACTCTTTTATCAGTTATGCGAGTAAAAAGAATGGTCAGTGACATTGAAATATATATATATATATATATATATATATATATACATATATTTGCTTATTATTATATGGACACGCGTGTATATGGCGGTGCAAAATTATATTTTTTGAGAGAGACTGGTGCCACAAACTTTAGCGAAACACTTACTCATTGCGTATGGCAAGACGCTAACGAACTTTATTTACACAGCGCAGTACACCATCTGCCGTTATGACTGGATGTGCTCTGAGAGCTATAAATATAGAGCCTCTAGTGCTAAGTTAGCGACGTTACTTTGATTTCGTGCAACTGCAGCCGATAAAAAAATTTCCTTGCTCTGAAAAATCTGGTTCGCGAAAAAGCTGACACCTAGGCCAATGCAGTAAGGAGTGCCTGAAATTGCTGATTTAAGAGAATAGTGATAAAAGTGCCGCTAATAAATGAAATTTAAGGAAAACAATTTAACTATCCCACATACAGCCGTGAATTTCAGCGAGAATCGAGATGCTATGTCTTGAGCACCTGCATACAGAAAACTCAATGTGGAACAATATGTTCAACTCTATTTTTCAGTACGAACATCTTTTTGCATGCGAACAAACACCTTATCACAAATTTTTTTAACGGAACAGCACATAGCTACGTTGCCAATAACATTTTTTTTGCAAACCGCTGTTGAGGCGTAAACTAGACGAAGTTGATGTAACTTTATTTAGATGAGTGATTATTGAGCACGACAGTGAAGCTTGACAGTATTTGTTGCTCGCGGTATTCGTCTATAATTCTCTTTTCTAAAAAAAGTGTGTTCTTGAATCGAAACGACATCTCAACGGAATGATTCCTTCAATAGGCACGAGTCAAAACGGTAAAAACTAAGAAACATCTTATCTAGAAAGAAGGCTCTTTAATTTCTATGGGTAAATGTAATAGTGCGGTACATGCAACATGTGGCCCACTTCGCAAGGCACATTCAGTGCAACATTCTCTAACGGAAGCACTCGAATTTCACGTCTTACGTTGACACTCCTAAATGAGCTGCATTTGATTATCAACTCTAACGCGCAATGTTGCTCCAAACATCTGCTACCACTGTAACAAGGTTATCACAGGGGTAATATAGACGCATCGACAACAGAAGATACTCTACTGCACACTTTCGATGTGATTGTCGCTCTCCCGTAATTGGACAACGATGTATGGAGCAATGATTCAAACTGGAAGGCGCCAGTGTGAATGGTAAGGGACAGAATACAAGCCCTTGGCAAAAAGAACAGAAAACGACCTTGCAAAGGAGGTCACAGATCGGTCAGACGGTAATGCAACTGTACTGTCAGTCACCCAAGGTAACAGCTCAGTGTATAGGGCAGAGCGGAAACTGAAAGGACTAGAGCGCAAGAGAAACAGTCGTGCAGCGAGGAGCTGAAACTAATGGCCGCCCGAAAAACTAAGAAAGGAAGCCGCGCGCTGACAGAAAACGCGAAACCCGCTCAAACCATTTTCTGCTCTCGGCTCCGCACAAAGTGAATAGTTGCTTTGTCCGCGTTTACAGAGTGGGGTTTGCTAGGACACAGTGTTACATCGCCATCTGTCGGCGAGTTTCAATTTGGCGGTGTCCCAAGTGACGCGGGATTTCCTTTGGACCGAGACCGTTATGTCAAAGTAAGAATACGAAAAGCAATAGTCGCGATAGCTGTTTCATCTTGAGTTAGAACACAACAGTTTCCTGGAAAAATTGTCCAAATGGAGATCTCGACGATTGATGAAAGGCCTTGGAGAACAATGAAGAAAGTGCTCATATACGTTCGCGGTGAACGTATATGCCTGTTTCTCCTGCAAAAAGAAAAAGAAAAACGGATTGCGGCATGCTAGCCGCGACAAGAAGTTCAATGCTCTATTGTTGATGTTGCACGGCTAAGCGTAGAAAGTTGTTTCCAGGCACTATGGGACACGGTGTCGTCGGCGATAGCAAATTGCCGCAGTCTCTGCAGACAATAAATTTATGTACAGAAGCGCGGAAAAACCTCTAATAAACGGGTACGGCGAGCTGCGTTAGAACGCAGGTTTGTTACATACACAAGGGGGAGGGGTGTCATTGGAGGTCACTATTGCTGATTTTTTTATAATTATTTTTAAAGAGATAGCAAGACATTTAACCAAAAAATATGTGAAATTGTTATAAGAAGACAAAATGTCTCGCATTCGGGTCGTGATACAGGTAGACTTGATAACGGATACAATTTTTGCGCTTTAGTTATCTTATTTGGTTATCGTTCATTTCAAGTGGAACTAGCACCTAACAGGGACAGAATTTGCGCACGGTCCTTGCATCCCAACTACTGTTGAATTAAGTTTCTGAGCACATTAGGACTGTCCATGTGTTAATTACTGTTTCTCTTTATATTCGCCTAACCGAGGAAGGAAGCTTCCTTATCAAGATAACCAAATGTAGGCTACTATGCAAAAGCGCCACACACTACTACATACAACTACTTCGGTTGCTTCTTCGATTCTGTCCCTGCGCTGTCGATCAATATTTCAGACATACTCCGCAGTACATGATAGCGACTACTTAGCGTCAACGCCTTTCGGTGACAGTGAAAAAATGTGTCTGCCGACATGCTTGTTTCTGTTGACGACCATCCGGTTGCCACTCTTGTCGATACCGGAACTGATTACCTTGCTACGAGCAGAAAGCTGGTTACCAAACTGCGCATAGTAACCACACCATGACAAGGACCTCAGCTCCATACTGCGGGTGGTCATTTTTGATCTATGTATTGGAAGTGTTCAAGTCCACGAATCCACCTTCATTGGTTGGTTCATCGCATTCAGCGAGTATTTCAGGCAGTTTATCTTCACCATTAACTTCCTTCAAGAATGCCGCGCTATCATCAACCTCTACGATCTGCTCGTGACATTTTGCGGCAAACCAGCAACGGACCCAGACGACTGCAGTGCACCCGCCATGGTGTCACTTATCGTGGACCATTGTATTATTATAACACCATGGACAACTACGTTAGAAAGTGCAAAAAGCAATGCCAACCCATTCTATGTCAGAACCGTCGAAGGCAGTCCAATCTATGATTCCTGTTGTCGCAGCAGGTCAGCATTGCCCGTCGTGTCCTGCAGCCGCCATCGCGAAAACCAGAAGTCATGGTGCCAACTTTCAGCGTGCAAATACCAGCGCTTCGCGCAACGAACTGCAATCGCCTATTTTAAGTTCATCAGTGATTCTACTGTTTGTTTCTCAATTAGACTAACCTCTCAAAATTCCCACCGTAACCCTTAACGACTAGCGAAATAAGTGTGAACGTTAAAACATCGGCTACCCACCCTAAGAGCAGCCGCAATCTTTTGTATTCCTTTGCTAACTGATTCGCCTCGACGTCGAAGGTGCAACAGGTGTTGATTACGAAACACAGACTTATTAGAGACCCACCAAAAAATACCCATGCTACAACGTATGTACCGCGTTTCTTGCAAGGAGCAAGAAACCATTCAGCATCAAGGCCAACAAATGCCTGCTGATGACTTGAGAATGGCTGTATACTGAGGCTGTGCGTTGACTATCCCATGCGGAACAACCTTACAAACAAAATTGTTTATGCCCATCCCCGAATTAACGACTTCATAAACAGACTTGGTAACACCCGATTATTTTCCTCAATGGATCTCTGTAGCGGCTACTGGCAAACAGAGGTTGATTGCCGTGACTGAGAGAAAACCGCATATATAACACCAAGCGGACTCTAAAAATTTAAGGCCCATCCTTTCGAATAATGCTCTGTGCTTCTTACATTTCAGCGCATGATGGACACTCTTTTGTCAGGTTTCAAGTAGCAGTAATTTTTTGTGCATTCAGACGATATAGTCGCATTTTCTGCAACCACTGCACACCGTCCATGATGTAATTCCGGGTTGTGCTTAAAGAATGAAAAATACCCTTTCGGATCTGATGAACTAACATTTTAGGCCATGCGCCACTTGTGATGACATTCAACCAGAACCAAAAGAAACTATAGATCTTGGCGCATTTATGATGCCGACGAACAAATGCGATTTGCGTATATTGTCGAAAATTTTTCGCGTTTTATGGGTGCCTCGTGGCTAGGTTTTCTAAGATTGCAGAACACTTCAACCGACTTACAAAGAACTAAGCCTCATTTGTTTGGAAGTACAACCAACAAGACGCAAGAAAGAAGCCACTTTGAAGAAGAAAGTGCTGCTCAGCCTTACAAGAATGCCATCAACATTGGCCTCGGCGCTGTCCTCGTTCAGTGGCAAGAGGGAGCCGAGCGAGTGACTTTCTATGTTAGGGTCCTTTTGTCACCAACTGAAAGAAAATATTTGGCGACAGGGAAAGAAAGATTGGTGGGTCTGTGGACAATCGCCAACTTATGCCCATGTTTTTTTCGACCGTCCATTTAGAGTCTTTACCGATCACCATTATCCATGCTGGTTAGAAAGTGTTATGGACAAATCTCGCTGCATCGCACGCTGGAGTATTCGCTTACATGGACTCGGCAGGACCATTGTGTCCAAGTCCGTGCGTAAGCACATCGACAATGACTGCTTGTCGCTGCCGTCACTACAAGCGCTGCCTCTTGATGCCCATGGAGGTCGTATGTTCCTATATGCGGCTAGAGGACGCCTGACTTAGCACAGCAACAGTGCGACCATTGCGAACTGCAGCACTCATCCACTATCTTCGGGGCCGCGAACCTTAGCCTCTCCCGGATGTTCTTCTGTATAATACAATCTTGTTCTCCGCCACAGCGGACTCCACCAATTAAATTTCGAGTCGAACCCAAATGCCCACTTGCTTGTGATACTGTTTGTACTTCGTCACCCGATCCTGCACGCTTCTCAC
Source organism: Dermacentor variabilis (assembly GCF_050947875.1). Taxonomy (NCBI): domain Eukaryota; kingdom Metazoa; phylum Arthropoda; class Arachnida; order Ixodida; family Ixodidae; genus Dermacentor; species Dermacentor variabilis. The sequence goes on along the minus strand of NC_134569.1, from coordinate 160,531,405 downwards.
GACGAGCCAGCTAAGGTCATTAAAGCCTCGCACAAACGCTGACATGCGTAATGTACAAGTATTACTGGGTTAACCTGCCCCGTCACTTCAAACACTATGTTAGCACATGCTGCAGCTGCCAAATACGCAATTAATCCCCACTGTGCGATGCTGGCTTGCTGCACCTTGTTAATCCCCTGCACCCACAAAATTGCGGGAACACCAGAATGGGTGACGCAAACACCATACAGACCACATTTCGCCCGTCACCGCACGTAACACACGTGCACCTCAATGCCACCCGCGTTCTACACTTTTCACACGTGCCTGAGACGCGCACCGGTGCCACGCAGACACAGCCTCTCTCAAGGTGTGTGCCGCGTCTTTACGAGTGCGCTGATGTTATTGAGATTCTCAAACCGTTTGCCTCTTCCTGAAAGCGGACCATGCAAAACCATACCACCACCTCCACCCGCATGCCATAGCCAATGCCGCCCTCCTGAAACAAGCCCCGCGCACCAGACAGTACTAATACCATGACCTCGTCTACCACGCTTGACTGCAAATAATGCATAGACTTTGTTGCAATGGCTTATATCATGCATTGTAAATAGACGCTTGATTTTCTTTACTCACATGCGTTCAAGACAGTTGTCAGGACATAGAAGAACTCTTACCTCTCAGCCTTTTTGTTCTTGTAGTGTAGTCGCGTGATCTTGCGCTCTTTCATTTATTGGTTGGTGTGCGAGGAGCGAGCTTCTGTAGCGGCGCTACAGAAGCTACAGAAGACTATGATGATGATGAAAATGAAGTGAAATTTCTCAAAAAAAAATTACGGATTTTTTGTGAAAGTTATCGATAACTTGTGTTAGCATAAATATGCATGTTACCATAATCATGTTCACCGGCTGCCCACAATTCGAATAGGTTCTCAATCCAATATCTGGTGAAGTATTTATTTGCATCAGGTGTAAGAACCCTTTCTAAGATACGTTTACGTGAAGCGTTCCGTTGCTTTGGTATTATTGCGATGGCAATTATTAGGATACTCAAGGCGCATTTACGTTGTCGCCGTCACCGTGCTGCTCCGTATAAAGTCCAAGGGCGGTAACAGCGTCGCCGCGTGCCCTACGCTGTATGTGAAAGTTGAAGCGTGCTAGGGGAGCCGACGATCGCGTCTCCATCTCGCTCGCGTGAAAGGGAGGAGAGTGGGTAGGAAGCGCGCTGGGCCTTCAAAAATGCGCAAGGCACCAAATCTTACGAGGCACCGGGTGGAGGAGTGGGAGGGGGGGCGCATTATACTCCGGCTGAAACTGCATATGTGATGGGTGCGTGCGGTCTCGAGGATTTGCGTTGGGGACAAAGCCTTAGTGTGTCGACGGCCCGTAGCTCTATGGGTGCTGTGTGTTCTCGGAACTCTGTTTGGTTGAAGAGATAGACAGCACGAAGGCCGCTTCGCTCATTGCTTCTGGCGCGCTTGTTGGCGCCAGCGTTTCGACAGTGAGGGTCCGTCGTCATCAAATGTTACGCATTCGTGTTTGCTGGGCGCGTTGACACCATGCTCAATAATTTAGTCAGCAAGCAAATGTTTACATGGTGATACGACCGATAAATGTGATATCCTTACTTCGTATGGCTAGTTTGCTGCTTCGCCTTTATGTCGAAACTGCGACCTTTCTTTTGTCTAATTTTATCGCAGGTGTAGTAGGCAGAACAAAAGCAAAGAATGTGACATGACATTGAAAAGAGAGTTTAAATTCTTTCAGGCGTTATTTCATGTCTACATCGTAAAGTTCATTTATGATTTCTACGTCTCACATTCCTGACGGCATTTCTAGTGGAGAGAGAGATTCAATTTCTATTTGAGCGATGGCGTCTTCTCCGTAGATTTCATGACAGAAACAATTACCTGCCGTGAACGGCTCCAGACTAATGTCGACATGTAGTTGAAAGAAATGTGAAGTGCCACTGTAACGTTACCATTGTTTACACAATTTGTTTAAACAGTTGTGCTGTATCCTCAGCGAGCTCGCCCTTCTCCATCCTGACACTTCGTTGTTTTTTTTCGCCATTTCACTGTCTCAGAAGTACAAAAGTCTGCCACTTGAAGCATGGCAGTGCATGTTTTCTCAGCACAACTTCCCTACGTAGACCATAATTACAACGCACATTTCCATTTGGGAATTCTGCGAGGCATACTCAGAAACACCCTGATTTTTCCTCTTCCATCCCCTGTGTCACTGTTTTGATGGAGCCGCTTCCCTTTGTACGTGACCCAAAACCCCGAGGCTATTGGTCCACTGTCAAATACAAACTTCCTGAATGATGTCGATTTAGCGTGCGTTGCCAGAGGTGAGCCAGAAGGGAAGGAAGTCCTGTGTATGCCTTCAAAGAAATGCGGAGCCGTAGGGATGTCTTCGTCTTTGTCATTTTGCACTCTGTTCCTTGCTCATCCCCTCGGGCTACTGCGGCTGCAATTGGATCCATCCGCGGCATCTTTTCTAACAGAGGTACAATTCACTTCCGGTCTTGCTCCCTTTATCGCGATAGTTCGAAGCATTGTTTTCTTTATATCACCGGCTAATTCTACGTTCTGTTGTTTTACGCTGTTTTCTACTATGCCTTACAGTCAAACAGAATGACATGTTGGCCTGCTTCGGGAGCTCCTGTTTAGAGCATTGGCTTCAACTAGATAGGAGCTCAGTGCCTGTTTATGTCGATCAACAGGTAACTAATGAATTATTTATGGTTTGCAGTCAAAAGCTGTCCTACGATGTATTTTGTTGTCTCTTTGTTGGAATTCTTTCGGATAACTTGTATCCGAAATATGGGACGCGCATCAATATATAAGGATTGTACGCAACTTCCTAGTTGCGTAGTTAACTGGCGATTGGGAAACTGTCCGTTGAGTAAACGAAGGAGCGGAAAGTGATTTATTTTCCATAGTCCAGAACAAACAGCGCATTGTACCTGTAAAAGTGCACACCTGACATGACTTTGTGGCAGTGGCGTTCCAGAAATTTTACTCTGCAGCTGCACGTGTTACTAGGGTTTTCCAGAAGTGACGCGAATCTGCTCTATCACTAACGTCTGGGTGTAGCATTTATGTACGCCGTTTTATTCTTTATACCATTTTATTTGAGTGACCGATAGGATTAACTGCAACATATTTGGTCGCGAAACACTTTAGAACGACACGAACGAAACATTGTTCTGTACCCGTCAGTAGTACTGAAGTGTAAATAAAACTCCCTCCACCATGTGGATTTCTTACGAACTAATTCGCTCACATGCACAGGAACATTGAAAACTGCCCTCTGGCCATCTGCTAAATTTCACTGCAACCCGCCACGGAATGTTAATGGGGTGCTTTACAAAATAATATTTCAAATAACGTACCGACTTTCAACAACTCACTTAACACAACCGAGAGGTTACTCCCTTTTAATAACTTAGGCTTTAACGGCATTTAGTCATAACACCGTGCTACGTTATTACAGTGTTTTATCCATGACCAAAACAATGGAGTAACGGAGAAGGGTGGTCAAAGACCATAAGTGTGGATATTTTAGAAGGGAGTACCCCCTTGACGTTGCTAGCTAAAAGTTATTGGAATTCGTACCATCTTCTGCAATATAATTTTTTTTTCGTAAATGCAGCCTAATCAGTTACCGTGGTGCATTGCCGTGAAGTTCAACAAATGACCGAATGGGTAATGTATGATATTGCTGGACCTGGCCAACGCAACACCTACTGCATGACCATTCATCCTTTGAAGGTGAGTTGCACTCCAAAGTACGATGAGCCATGTAGATGGTTTCCACTTAAAGCATTATTTCGGTGCATCGCCTTGAACATACATACATACATACATACATACATACATACATACATACATACATACATACATAAATACATACATAAATACATACATACATACATACATACATACATACATACATACATACATACATACACATGCAGACACGTACATATATACCGAACACAGTTTCTGTAGCATTATAGTATGCTTCGCAGCATCACAAGCTGTTTTCGCATCTATGAATAGGCAAAGCACTACCTGATTTTCATCTATATGCTTACTGATCTAGACAAAGGAATGCTTTAGGAGGTTAGTCGCTCCCAGACACCAGAAAAGGTCATACTAGGGCACCATTTATTTTTGAGAATATCTCAATTTTCGTAATATTCGTTTAATTAGGGGTATATTCTATTCTTAGAGTATGTTACGTGTTCCTAAATAGTCATAAAATATGCAAAAGTAGATATTTTTATTTTGGATGATCATTCAATAAATACTTCATTCTAATTTTCTCGTAGTAAGCTTGCTTAGCGATAGTGAGATAATGATGCTGCATAATTCTAATCATGAAGTGATGACACAAAAGAATTTGCAAGCATTCTTGCATAGTACGCTACCGGACTAACCCGAGAATGCTGTTTTAGATCTGCAATTCAAAATACAGAATGTCCTTTAAAAGGATTCGTGGTAGGCAAGAGACTTTCACTTCTAAATGTCGATGATATCCAATAATGTGGAATAATTTTTGAGGCCTTCCCATTAGTTAAGTCAAGAGGCCCCATGTCTTTTGCATATCAGCATTCCACTTCTTAAACTACGCAGAAAAAAATATTTTCTCAGCCGTACCATTGCCGTAAGGTTCTTGCATTTTATGCGGTACTGCCCTTTTAGAACAAGATTAAAAAAGTATTAGACTTACCGGGATTCAATAGTTATTCTTTTTCATAAAGCGGTTGCAAAATATTTATACTGATGCACTGTTTATCCCGATTTCTGAGTTTTACTTTAAATGTATTTCTGGAAGCAGCGTTAAATATTTAGGTTTTCTTACAAAAGTTCGTAGGTCACAATGTAACGGTCTCTTACTAGAGCTTCCCAGCCAAGTATTCATTAAGCATTGAATGGTCTTGTAATTTCTTATTAATACAGTTCGGGCTGTACATTTATCTTCCTGCGCGGCCTCCTCGATGACACATTACGCAGTAAATAATGATCCGCAATGACTTTTGCAACATTCTTCTTTCGTTAAAATTTTCTTGCTTTTTACAAAGGGAAGCAGCTGATATATATATGATCAAAGCATATCTTTGAGACCCTAGTACCAGATGTATCTTTACGAGTAAAACTTTACTACATGTTCGATACCATTCGAAGAAATTAATAAAAAGTCAAGGTAATTCGTAAATCTTCTCTGTCGCATTTCGGAGATATCAATATTGAAATCCCTAGCGCGAATCACACCGCTTTATAAATTGAAAATTCAAACAGACAACATCGCAAGTTGCTGCTAGAGGGGCGGCTACAACAACGTAGGTGGTAATATGGGCTTGTTGGTCGGTCATCACGGAATGGTGTCTGGACATCTCAGCAAAACACTAGCACAAGATGAAACGAACAGACCAAGAGAAGTGCTAACTATCAAGAACGAAAGTTTATTTCTGTGATTGGTCTTACTTATACATACAAAAAAACACATAATGAGCGATATCAACCTCGAAGTTACGTGCATGAGGGTATGAAAAAAATCCAAATCGGTACCTAAAGAAAACAGTAAGGAAACCTAAATGATACATCCCGAATGCGGTCAACTCTCTATTGCATTCCGCTATCTTGCGGCAAGTGCTTCATAGGTGAAACCGTAAGATGCATCAATTACAGCTGAAGAGAGCATAGAAAGAAGGTACAAAGTGTATCCGGTGAAGGTTTTCTTGCGTTTCATTGCAAAATGTGTAGATATCACCCTCTTATAAAAGGCACTGCTATTATAGACAGGAATGAACGTGACTGTCTAAGAATAATAATAGAAACTAAGCAGATCCTCTCGGCCGCTGACCAATGTGTCAGCATAGCGCCACTATCCTTATCCGCGAGATAATTGGATTATTTGGCTATAGCCATCAAATGTGACCGCGTTTGAAATGTATCATTCAGGTTTGCTGGTTCTTGGTATACCGGTTTTAGATGCTTTCCATCCCGTCATGCGCGCATCAAGGTTGATATCGCTATGGACACAGTTTTTATGTGTATAAGTACGACCGATCCCAGAAATGAAATTTCGTTGTTTACAGTTAGCGCGTGTTCGTTTCTTCGTGTGTTCGAGTGTGCTGCGCTATCTGGACGCCATTCTATGGCTACAACAGAATTGTTCTATTTGATGCTTAGGGAAATGGCAACTTCCTCAGAGGCTGTAAGATTACAAAATATTTGTTCAGTAAATGAAGTGTTCCTACCAAATGTAAATATACTGTCCCCCTTACCTAATCTGCGACAGCGTGAAAAAGAATGAAAACCCGGTAGCTTCGACAAACTTGACTCTTCCGCGTAAAGATTTGCTTTTGTTAACTGCTTCCCTCTTGCCCTTTCCGGTCAACGTTTGTATGTCTTCAAATATAATAATAATAATAATAATAATAATAATAATAATAATAATAATAATAATAATAATAATAATAATAATAATAATAATAATAATAATAATAATAATAATAATAATAATAATAATAATAATATTAATAATAATAATAATAATAATAATAACCCAACGTAAAGTTATTTTTCATAATTTAGACAAGAATTCAATAAATCCCAGTGCCTCTGAACACTTCTAACATTCTCATGCACAAGATCCAGTAGACATCTGGCGTGATCATTTGACACTCAGCGGCTTGTCACGTTGATAAGCGCGCCGGGTAAAAGCCTCGTTGCTTCCGCAATGCGTGGACTTCAGACAAAGCGTGGCAACGTCGGCCGCAGTCAGTGAGCACTTCCCGAGAAACAATTGAAATTCCTTGTAGTAAATACCTTTCATGATGTGCTGAATCTTAGCAGCCTCTGTCATTGAAACGTCGACACGCTTGCGCAGGTTGACGACATCCTCGATACAACTCTTAAATGTCCAAGCAGGACGCTGTGCTGGAGCACGCAAACGTTATTCGACGTGCAGCTTCAGGACAGCAGGGTAGCCAAAAACGCCCAAGAACGACGCTGTCAACGCGGACCAGGTCTCAAAATCTGTTTCGTTGTTCTTATACCACAAGCTTGCCACATAAAAAAGGTGAAGAGTGGCATTGTTCAACTTCGTGGCATCGTCCCATCGATTGTGCGTGCTCACCATCTCGCACCATGTGAGCCAGTCCCGGACGTCGTGGTTGTCTTTGCCACTGAACACAGCCGGTTCTCTATGGCAAAGCGCGCCAGAAAAAAGACACCCGGCGGTGATGAAACCGGCTGGGACGCATGGGCTGGCATAGTAGACGGTAGCGTGTGGGATTGAAGTTCCGGGGTGTGGGCATTGTCGAGAGTCCAGCACCGCCACTACTTGAAGTGAGGTTTATTGGACATGGGCCGTGAATCTAGCAAGCTCCGCAGTGGAGAGCACTGGTTTAGGTCGAGCACTCTCTCGGGCACTGCGTTGGCGATCCTGCTTGCACTTTGGGTTTCCCCTATTTCCTCATTGCTCTGTCATTGCTCCAATCAGTAAACGAACAAAACCCTACATTCATGCTAGCGAAAACTTGCAATGTCTCTTTCCTCAAGAATATGTACAGAATCGAAGCCTTATTGTTTCCATACAAAAACAACTCGGTTGCTAACCTAGGCAAAGTGCTAGTTGTTGGCCCTGGCCTGCTTTTTCGTTTGCCAAAACAACTTCGTTTGTATGTATGTCTATACGCAAACTATGTATGCTATTTCCAGTGTCATCGCGTGGCGCTCCTGAAGCCATTTACCCCTGACTGGTTGGGTCTTGAATTTAGCAATAATGATTGCAGTCTTCTTTTGCCTAGGTCTTGTTTTGCCTAGGTCTGTTTGCCTAGGCCTAGGTTAGCCTGTGACCTGCTCCTAGTGCGTCTACTGTATTTTACAGGCCGTCGACCTTGCTGACGATAGATCTCAATGTGGCGGAAGGATTCTCAGTTGGTGGTTGCTGCGCACTTCGGATGCGCATGCCATTTTTACGTGAATGACCCTGAAAGTTATTTAGCGCCTAACTCAACTCACTCATCGTTCGATTGCGCAGTCAGCCAGTTCATCTCAACGCTAACTTATAGCAGTCATGTCAGTACTGTATGTGCCTAGCGCTGTTTTTATTTCGTCATATCTTGATGAAAAAATAGTTCCATTTGTAATATGATGATTTATTATAAGGCACTAGGCACAGTCTAGTTGCACTGGCAGTAGACGAACGCTGATCGCGCGCACAGCCGACACAAGAGCGCCTTCCTCGTCTTCCTCTTCCCCACAATGGCCCCCGGGAGAGAAGAGGAGCCATCCTGGCGACTTACGGCGTAGGTAGGACGAGGGGGTCATAGCACGGCTTAAGTCGGTTGACATGAACCGTGTCAAGCCCGCGATGCCTATAGTCGGGTGAAGGCGTCACAGGTTCTACAACGCAGGTGACAGCGGAGGTACGGTCTATGACGCGGTAGGGGCCATCATAGCGCGCAAGGAGTTCGGTCGAAAGGCCAGGGCTGTGAGGCGGGACCCACAACCAAATATGGGAACCAGTCGGGAAAACTGGTGTAAGCGCGCCACTGTCACGCCGCAGCTTTTGACGACCTTGAGCAGCGGTCGTAAAGTTTCGCGCGCGCTGCCTACAGTCCTCGGCGTGTTTGGCGGCTTCAGAGACAGGCGTGCATTCGGAAGCGTCGGGTCGGTATGGGAGCAGTGTGTCCATAGTACACGAGGGCTCTCGTCCATACAGCAGAAAAAAGGGCGAAAAGCCAGTGGTAGCTTGTGTGGCCATATTATAGGCATACGTGACGAACGGCAAAACAGTGTCCCAGTTACTGTGATCCGAGGCGACGTACATAGTCAACATGTCACCGAGTGTGCGGTTGAACCTCTCTGTCAAGCCGTTCGTTTGCGGGTGGTAGGCTGTAGACTTGCGGTGAACGATGCTGCATGTAGCGAGAAGGGCTTGGATTACTTCGGACAAGAATACACGTCCCCTGTCGCTGAGCAGTTCGCGTGGTGCGCCATGTCGGAGAACGAAGTATCGCAAGATGAAGAACGCAACTTCGCGCGCAGAGGCTGCCGGGAGTGCGGCAGTCTCGGCGTAGCGCGTCAAGTGGTCGACACCTACAATTATCCATCGGTTACCCGAGGAGCTGCAGGGAAGTGGCCCGTATAGGTCTATGCCGGCGCGATTGAAGGGCCGAGCCGGGCAGGGCAGCTGCTGTAGCTCACTAGGAGGGCGCTGTGGAATTTTACGCCGTTAGCACGCCGTGCAAGCGCGTACGCACAGGCGCACGAAGTGATACATGCCGTGCAGTAGAAACGCTTCCTTAGCCGAGTATACGTTTTCAGAACACCGGCGTGACCATTATGAGGAGCAGCATGAAAATAAGCGCATATATCAGAACGCATCTGTCGTGGTATCACCAGGAGCCATTTGCAACCATCAGGCAGATAATTTCTGCGGTAAAGGACGTTGTCGCGGACAGTAAAGTGAGCGGCTTGGCGACGAAGTGTTCGAGAAGAGGGTGTGGCGGATTGGCCGTGGAGGAGATTCAGCATAGTGGAAAGCAGGGGATCCTTACGCTGCTCGTCCGGCATATCAGCGACGTTGAAGGCTGACATGGATGCGAAGAGCGGAGACATTGAAGCCACATAACAAGGTAGCGGTGATAGGGAAAGCGCATCGGCGTCAGAGTGCTTTCTGCCCGATCGGTAGACAACGCGGATATCATATTCTTGTAAGCGGAGTGCCCATCTGCCTAGGCGACCTGACGGATCCTTCAACGAGGACAGCCCGCAAAGTGAATGGTGGTCGGTTGCAATGTGAAAAGGGCGACCATATAGGTATGGACGAAATTTGACGAGCGCCCAAATAATGGCCAAGCACTCCTTTTCAATTACTGAGTAGTTGGCTTCTGCCTTCTTTAAAGTGCGGCTCGCATACGCGACGACGTACTCGTCGTCGCCGTCTTTCCGTTGTGCGAGGACTGCACCAAGTCCGATGCCGCTGGCGTCCATATGCACCTCTGTAGGCGCTGTGGTATCGTAGTGTCGAAGAATCGGTGGCGAAGTAAGTAGGCGACGCAGTTGCTGGAAGGCTTCGTCACAGGAAGTTGACCACGCGGAGATGCCGTTGGTAGCGGTAAGAAAATTGGTCAGTGGTGCGATGGTAGTCGCAAAATTGCGCACAAAACGCCGAAAGTAAGAGCAGAGCCCTATAAAGCTGCGGAGCGACTTAAGAGTAGTGGGCATCGGAAACTCTGCGACCGCGCGAAGCTTGGCTGGGTCAGGAAGCACACCGTCCTTCAATACAACGTGACCCGATATTGTTAACTTGCGAGCAGCAAAACGGCACTTTTTGATGTTAAGTTGGAGGCCAGCAGAGGTGAGGCAGGTCAGTATCTCACGCAAGCGAACGAGGTGCGTCGGGAAATCTGGCGAAAACACCACGATATCATCAAGGTAGCACAGACATGTTTTCCACTTGTAGTTGCGAAGGATGGTGTCCATCATATGCTCGAAAGTATCGGGCGCGTTGCATAGCCCGAATGGCATTACGATAAATTCGTACAAGCCATCGGGCGTGATGAAAGCTGTCTTTTCACAGTCATCATCTGCCATCGGCACTTGCCAATAGCCGGAGCGAAGATCCAAAGATGAGAAGTATTCCGCGCCTTGCAAGAAGTCGAGAGCGTCATCTATCCGAGGCAGCGGATAGAAATCTTTACGAGTGATCTTATTGAGTCGACGGTAATCCACACAGAAGCGTATTGACCCGTCCTTCTTGCGTACTAATACTACAGGAGGCGCCCAAGGACTGTGGGAAGGGCGAATGACGCCACGGTGCAGCATGTCGTCGACCTGCTCGTTAATGATCTGTTGCTCGGCTGCCGACACGCGGTATGGTCGCAGGCGTAAAGGAGGATGGGAACCAGTGTGTAGGCTGTGAGTGACGGCTGCCGTACGCCCCAGAGATAGTTGTTCACAGTCAAACGACGAGCGAAAATTCTGAAGAAGCGCGAGGACTTGCTGGCGATACGGAGGTGGCAGATCGGCGTCTACCACAGATTCAAGAACGACTGACGACGACGACGACAATGATGATGATGACGTGCACAGCACGGCAGAAGTGACGGCGTCGAGTTCATAACAGGCCGTGTCGTCGGAAGCATCGAGAATGTGAATCGGGTCAAGGGGCTGAACATGACCTAGTGATTCGCCGCGCAGTAACGTCGCAGGGTAGTGAGACGGGTTACACACAAGCATTGAGGATAATCCAGACACAGTGGTGAGGACGGCAAATGGGAGAGACAGGGCCTTACGTCGTAGAAAAATAGGCGACGGTGTAAAAATTACTGTAGCGTCCGGCGCGGTAGAGCAAGAGACGGGCACCAGCACACACATGTCGGGTGGTACGTCCGTATCGGGCACAATAGTGAGCTTGGAGGCTTTTTGTTCAGAGGGGTCAGGCAGCGGGGCATCGGCAAGCGGGAAAAGCGCCACTCCGGCCCGGGCACAGTCGATGATGGCACGACGGTGAGACAAGAAGTCCCAGCGGAGAATATTGTCATGTGAACATGATGACAACACGAGAAATTCAACAACACAGACAATGCCGTCGATGACCACCCTTGCAGTACATTGAGCAAGCGGGGCTATATGCTGTGTAGGCGCGGTGCTTAGAAGCATAGCAGACAACGGCGTTGTGACCTTGTGGAGGCTGCGACAAAGCATTTCGCCGATAACAGAAACTGCAGCCCCAGTATCCATAAGCGCAATTGCGGCGGTTCCTTCGACTAAAACGTCCAATACATTGCGTGGTGACTGTGCAGGCCTTGTAGAAGTCGCGAAGCTTGCAGTTCGTGCCTTCGGAACTGCAGCAACTAGTTTCCCTCGCTAGGTGACTGGCGGCGACGTAATGGGGAAAGTGAGCGACGACGTGCTGATGGCGAACGATGGGTGCCGACAGGGCGTCGAGGAGGCGGCGAAAACTCTTGGTCGGGAAGCATCGCATGCTCGGTAGTATCGTGGGAATAGGCATATCCAGGCGGTGCGACAGTAGCGTTAGCAGGTGGCATGCGACGATGGCAGAAGCGCACAACGTGGCCGGTGACAGCGCAAGCGAAGCATATGGGTCGATTGTCGCGTGTGCGCCAAGGGGTCTGAACTGGGCGTCGAGATGGAATCGGTGGCGACACGGGAGGAGGTGCAGCTTTAAGTCGCATTGGCGCCGGAAACGAGAACGTCGGCGGCACAGGTCACGCGGCGACTTCGGCATAGGTCAGAGGTGCAGCCATGGGAGGGCAAGGTCGAACGAAAGGTAAACACCCAGCAAGTTCCTCGCGAATGGCCCGCCTAATGGGAGCAGCCAGAGATGTGTCAGGCTGGGGAGGTCCATCGTTGAGAGGCAGGATAGACAATTAGCGCGCCACCTCCTCACGAATGAAATCCTTAATCTCAACAGAGAGCGATGCTGCTGGCATGGTGTTTGAGCGAAGCGTGAGGCCCGAGAGAGAGTCGCCAGGTGCGAGAGCGCTGCGCGCAAGGACCCTTTGTCGACACAGCTCATCGAAGCTCTGGCAAAGGGTGACGACAGCTGCGACAGAAGTAGGGTTCCGCGCCAGGAGCATTTGAAATGCGTCGTCCTCGATGCCCTTGAGGATGCGCTTCACCTTGTACTCTTCAGTCATGGTGGAATCGACGCGGGCGCAAATATCAACGACATCCTCTATATAACTAGTATAAGTCTCGCCGGGCTGTTGAGCGAGCTGGCGTAGGCGCTGTTCAGCACGGAGTTTTCGCAAGGCTCGGCAACCGAAGACTTCCGTCTTCGCACCTCCACCAAACATAATATCATGATTTATTATAAGGCACTAGGCACAGTCTAGTTGCACTGGCAGTAGACGAACGGTGATCGCGCGCACAGCCGACACAAGAGCGCCTTCTTCGTCTTCCTCTTCACCACACGTTGGCGTTTCTACATCCTCAATTACGTGAAATTGTTTTTAAATGCGTAAGCATCTCTGTGCCTACCAAAGGAGGAATCTCGTCACGCGCTCATCAGTCCGTCCATCACATAAAACGGACCCTTTTGAGATAGGGCCCACAGCAGCGAGACAATTGATCTTCATCCTGCCTCTTGCTTCAACGCGAACTCCGCGGTGAGAACACACAGTGCGCGAGGTTGTCAGCCGTTGGTGCTCTCGCTCGCCATCGCAACTCGCTTTCAAGATAGGGCACTCGCAGCCGCCCCAGACGCAGCTGCCACTGGTGTGCGGTTGATTACGGTTCATAATGGGTCGACGACCTGCTAAAGGCTGGGCTGGTAAAGGGCGATAACGGCTTATAATGATCCGAACGTCATCAGGGTGCATGGTGCCACTAACTGGCGTAGTTTGGTTGTGGTATCAATTCACCTTGCGGCGCTGTCCGCAGCAACTAGCGTCATCGGATCACTTGCTCTCATTTGAACTTGTCGGATCAAATTTCATAAAATTGATATTGACACTGGGCTGCGTGGAGATGACCAAGTGGCACAATGCTTGCACATACTTAGACAACTCACAGAGGTATTCAAGCGTAATTTTTTATCTTTTGTAGTACAGAGCTGTTTTTGGCAGATTGTGCCTATGCGGCTTTGTTAAGATTGTGCACACGTGAGCGCATTTTTGTTACCTTCTAATCGAGTGATTGGGTGACCTTCATTATTTCGCGTATTCGTTCCGCTGTCAGTAATAGGTCGTTTTATGGGGTTCATTCTGATAAAATGAGGAGGCCTTGTCTACCCGCGAGACAAAGACATCAGAGGAAGACATAGCAAAAATAAAGACTAATGCTCAGTATGCGTGCTTCGAAGCAGCTCAGTGCAATTCGAAAGAGTATTTACAAACGAACCATCCCCATCAGATGCACAATAAGCCCGGTAAAACATTTAGGCGGTACGCAAATAAATCGCACAGGAAAGTAACGAATGCTTACAAGGTGCACTAGGCCTTTTAATTAGTTATCTTTCTAGTGCCATTTATTTCGTTGACGTTTTGCTTCCAAATTTCGTCAGGTCAATGCGGTTCTGTTGCACACCTCCTCTGTGATTCCGACTCCGTTATTACGCGCTGCTCATCGTATACAGAAGCAACTCGCCTCAATGCACACGTTGCTGAAACCTGCTCTAATTACTCTAAATTCGGTTGTTTATGAGGCAATAAGGAAAGGCGAAAATAAATTATCCTACAAATTGTCATTTTAATGAAAGTTGCGAAACTTATAGAATTCTCCTACGAGTATCAGCAGTTCGTGTTGTTCAGTGTGATAGCTTTTCTTAGAGAGCTAAGAATACGTTTGAGGCCTCATTGTCGGGCTGCAGTGATAGCGACGTTAGAAAGCAACTTTTCTTCGGTTTCTTTTGATTTTTTTCCAGGTGTACATAGGCGAGTATAAAGACGGAAGGCTCAATAAACTGGTCATATGACCTTTAGATCTTCGTTAAAGCGCATGATATGACACTTTCTGATTGTCCAAGGTTGTGCACGGTGCTGTCTCTTTTCTACTTTACGAGAAGAGAGAGAGAGAAAGAAGAAAGGGAACGGCAGGGAGGCTAACCAGATGGGAAGATCCAGTTCGTTACCCGACGCTGTATGGAGAGGGGTGGGGGAGGTAAAGTGATATCAAAGTAGAGATAAAGAAAAACAGGAGCATAGACATACAATCATAGTCGGTGACTGTCACCGCACAGCGCAGTCGGACTTGCAGCACTATAAACATCTGTGCAGGCTACAGCCGCTAGTACAATTCTGGTCCCTTTAAAAACTGCAACAGTGCCCTGGTCGCCTTCCACTGCGATCGCTTGTGATGCTGCAATTCTAAAATAAGTCTCTCTGTTAGAGGTCTTTGGTCAAAGCGCGCTATCACCATTGCGAGCGATCGTCTCTGTAAATTGTAGCGAGGACAGTCACGGAAAAGGTGTTTAAGAGCCTCCTCGCTACCACAATCATCACACGAGGCGTCGTCAGCCAATCCGATACGGAAAGCAAACGACTTTGTGAAGGCCACTCTAGCCATATTCGACAAAGTAGGGTAGCGTCGCCACGGCAGAGTCCAGCTGGAATGCAAAGGCGTAGAGAGGAGTTTAGGTTGTGCAGTCGGTTGTTTTGAAAGCTTCCGGTGTTCCACAAGGAGAACATGATACCACGGGTGAGCATTCTAAGTTTTCTAGCGGCATCTGTCCCTGATAACGGTTTCGGCTCCTCTTCGTCGCCTTGAAGAGCCGACCAAGCAGTCTGATCGGCGTGTTCATTCCCTGATGGCTTGATCGTCGGCGTACATTGATATCAACACGCATCAGCGTGTTCGTTCCCTATGACGCCGCAGTGACTTGGAAGCCACTAAAATGTCCCATGGAGTCCTTTCTCAGTCAAGGTATGAATTAGTTCGCTAATCTTGAATACCAGTTGTTCGTGTGGTCAACGCCGCAGGGCTGATAGCGAAGACTGCAGTGCTGCTTTCGAGCACTGAATATTGACCATCTTCGAGGTTGTTCTTGGCTGACGAGACGAAGTGCCATGCGAAGAGCTGCAAGTTCCACAGCTGTTGGTCTCGTTGGGTGGCACGTTTTGAAACTGCTGACGGTGGCTCTCGCTGGGAAGACCACGGTTCCAGAGAAACACTGGAGGGTTGCCGATCCATCAGTATAAATATGTACGTGGTCGGTATACCTCTCCTGTAAAAGGAGCAGATTTAGTTGTTCAAGAGCCGGTGATGGCAGTTCATATTTTTTTCTGATTCCTGGTACGGTGAGGTGCACTGCGGGTCAAGCGAAACACCATGTAGAAACCGATGGCGTAGTTGCGGGGGTGAAGCCTGATGGAAGGCGGGTGTAATAATCCGAAATCGTAACACAAAATGATACCTGCAGCCTTTCTGACGGTAGTGTTGCCAGATGATGGGATCGGGCACGGGCAAAGTGCCTAATGTGCACTCTCAACATATACACCGCAAAAAGTGTTTGTATGGGTTGGTCTCGGGTGATTGCAGTAGTCGCCAGAGTCGATGTGCATATTGGCAAACCCTCAGCAAAGCCCTGAGAGCCCGAATTAAATAGCGTGTAGAGAACGAAAATATTTTTGGCAAGTGTTGCTCATTACGGGCAAACTGTATCTCGACAAGCCCAAAAAGAGCCCTGTACAATTCCGGCATTCTTGCAATGACATTCCCAAGGTCTTTTCGCCCAAAAATTGAAAAGCTGGGAGATTGCTGTCAGACGCTGTTTCAAGTAGGTCAGGTGCGGGCTCCATGAGAGATATCTATCAATGATTGTGCCAAGAAATCTGTGAGTCTTCTCATAAGAAATTATCTGGCCATTTATTGAGATGGCGTAGGGTGTCATTGGCTTGTAGGTGGATGAATTAGTATTGGAGAAGACGAAGACAAAAAGATCTGAGCAAGCGTCGCTTCCTGCCTTGCTGCGCTATTTTTGTCATAGCGGAGGCTTAATTCTACTTCTTGGACGAGAAGTCGTCCGAAGCGATGACAGACGACGCGCCACCACTTGCGTCGAGCACGCCTCTTCGCACTGAATCTCGCAGGGACATATTGTAAAGCTTGCAACGTAGCCATGGAGACGTCCGGTTCCTGTTTCTCCAACAGCGAGCCGATGGACTCCGACAACGACTACATCATCGTGGAGGGCAAGCGACTAAAGAGAAAATACCGCAAGACAACCAAAGACGTGAGTGAGCAGGGCCCCAACGGACCACCGCCTGCTCACACTTACAGGATTGCTTTTGTGCCGCTCGACGTCTCCAAGAATTTAAATTCTGTACACAGACAGATTCTTAACACCTACCTTTGTAATGTTGCTCCGAAAGGAATTAACGATGTGCGTTTCAACACCAAGAAAGATGTAGTCACAGTGGAAGTAGCAACGCAGGCTGCCCTAGAAAAATTGAAAACCGTGCGTGTACTAGGACACATAGGTGTCCGGTCGTTCGTCGTGCACAGTGGTCGCACTAGGGCAGGTGTTATCTCCGATGTCGTGATAGACATCAGCGACGAAGAGCTACAAAGGCTTCTGTCTTCAACAGTCAAGGTCATCGATTTTCACCGCTTCGGTCGCTCGACGAGCGTCAAGCTTCTTTTCGACGGAGAAGGTGGGATACATGTCATGTCAAGGTGGGATACATGAGACACCCGGTGCGTCGTTATGTGCCCCGACCATTGCAATGTCACAAGTGCCTAAAGCTAGGCCATGTCAGCGCTGTCTGCCCAGGCCAGACGGCATGCCTCCGCTGTGCCGGCAGCCATGACGTATCTTCATGCACAGTAAGACAAACGAAGGGCTCGAATTGCGATGGAAACCACGAGGCCAATTCGAAGGATTGTCCTAAACAGAAAAAGGAGAAAACGACACTGAACCAAATGAGCAAGACAAGAATGTCCCAAAAGGAGGCGCCAGCGTCAGTGTAACAACGGAGGAGACGAATGCGTCGTCGGCGTGGACAAGCTGTAGGTCCAGAGGAGAGCTTCCTCGCTCGAATTCCGGAGGTCCAGCAAAATGTAATTGAATCGGCATCGATAGATCTCTCCAAACCATTAGTTCAAGCGAGCCGCGCAACCCCAGAACCGAATGTATGGCCACGCTTACCGCCACGCACACGGGCCTCAGACTGTCAGCGCGAGCAAGGGCAGTGCACTTAGATATTATCGTCGGACTCTGTCATCAAAGCCATGCCGCGACACATAATCGCCACCCTGCAGCTGCTACTGTCTGGTTTAAATATGTCAGTGGCGCTAACAGCGGCAAACATTATGAACGCTATTAACGGTCTCTTCGCTACGCTGCAGTAACTTGTACCTCTGCCCCCAAAGATGACTGTGCTGTGCTGTGAAGTGTATACGTACGCATGACACAGAAACATTATGCTGTGCAGCCCTCATCTTATTCACCATACCACCACCTTCCTTCCTTTTCACATCCAACTCTATTGTTCCCCAAACCCCTTCCCCAGCGCGGAGTCGCAGGCTAGAGGCATTTCACTCAGGCCGACCTCTCCCCCTTTCTGCCGTTAAATACTATCTCTCTCTCTCTCTCGCCATCAGTGAACATTTGTTTGACGAGATTGCAATACCTTTATTGCGGAGGTATTGCTATCAGAGTAGCAGCTTTTTGAAGTCTTGCACGTATCTGAGGACGTGTCATACCTGAAGTCCATATACATATGTAGCCTGCGTACATTGATATCTTGATCGCTGCTGGCAGATTATCAACGAGACCGTGAGGTTGAATAGGGAGGGGGAGGGGGGAGGCTTAGTAAACTGCTTTGAGGAACACCTCGGTAGGTGTAGTATCATGCGGTTGGCCATCGCCGGCACACACAAAGAACGATCTCTCAAAAAAGTAATGAAAAATTCATTTAAAAACTCCACCACCTAGGACAACCATTTCAAGAGCATCGAAGATAGCCTTGTGCGATTCGTTATCGAAGGCCCCTTTGACATCCAAGAATAAAGCTGCAGATAATCTTTTGCATGACTTTTGATGCAGGACATGCGTAGCGACATAAACAACACTGTCTACTGATCAGCGATCTCGGCGAAAACCAGCAATTGCAATTTGCGAACATGTTTTAGTGTTCCAGGTACCACTTCAAACGGGCAAGGATCGTCTTTTCGAATATCTTTCCTAGAGAGCTGGCCAGCGCTAATAGGCGGTATGAGGTGAGTTCAGGTGGGGGCTTGCCTTTCTTCAGGAGAGGGTCCAAGCGGCTTGTCTTCCATTGTTCAGGAACCATGCTATCTTGCCAGGATGCGTTGTGGAGACCTAATAGCTCTCTCCGTGCGGCTTCACTCAGGTTGTTCAAGGCGGGGTAGGATGTTCAGTCTGGTCTCAGGGATGAAGAACACCTGCGTAGAGCAAGGGTCGCTTCTAGTTCCTCCATTGTGACAGGAAGATCCATGCGGCAGTCACGTGAAACAGGGATGTTACTGCGGGCTGGAGTGCTTGTACTGGTTGCTTGGCCAGTGATCCTTGCAGAAAAGTCATTTGCGACATACTTTATATGGAATTATAAAGTACACTTATATAGATAAATTTTTTGATGTTATACATAAGCAAAACATTCGGAAATGCACTAAAATTTAACTCATCAATACAAACAGTGCAAAATTGAATAAAAGAGTGGTCACGCCTTTTGGGTGACTTCGGGGTCTGGTATGCGAGTGTCAGAAACCTACCCATGATTTAGCAATAACTTTTACTGTATACAAGCTTAGTGCTTCTTTATTTTCCGTTATATGCGACATATCTTCATGTAGGCTGCACTGGCGGTACTAACGCTAGACCGCCGCGCTACAATATAAACTGGATCGATTGGTGCGTCTTTCTTGTTGTTGTTAGTGATAGTTCATCACCAGCGCGGGTGTGTGGCGGCGCATTCCCATCGGTGCCGTGTACACGCACGCTTCGCGACGAAATAAAATAAGCACCAACATTAGGCCGAGGGTAATCGGTCGAGATTACAAGTGTTGCCTTAGGATGTAAATAGATCATAGTAATGAGCGGATGAACTACGGCACTGCTCTCTAGTGAAGGAACTTTTTGAAACCACCCCCAAATTGTTTCAAATTACCTAAACTGATGTCTTACAGGCGTGAGAAATAAAAAAAAAACATTAGACACTAAGATAAAAATACCGATAGTCGGGCTAATCACGCGCCTATCAATAAGTGCAATCTCATTAGCAGCTATTTAAAACCTAATACCAGTAGGTGCTCTACCAGTTATTCTTGCCTGATAACTTCTCTAGTACCTTAACTATACTCTGAGGGAACATACGCGCACCGGTATTTCTATAAATTTAGGCAAACAGCTACACCATTCATTGAGATCAGCGTAATGGATTCTCGTTTTCATAGCATCTTTAGCGTGTTGCTTAAATTTAATATACATTCACGCATGCCTGGCATGCGCGCTTAACAGCCGTTGTGACTAATGCTATATATTCCCGTGTGTCACACCAGCCATAGATTGCGATGTATGGGGATTATATGCAGTGTCACTATTTTCCCCTAATTATCAATGTACTCCAGATCTGTTTTGAAGGCCATCTGTAAGTCAGAGACTTTTCTACATGCCAACCTTCCATAATAAAACGCGCTACCATGAAAAATGTGCTCCACAAAAGGCTTCAAAAGCTTACTAATAACCGTTGAGTGCTTTTCCCTGTAACATAAAAGCCTAGAGAAGGTCACGATGTTCTGCATAATGCTTTGCTTGAATGCCCATTTGCGAATATATCTCGCTTCCATTAGAAAATCAATGAACTGCAGATACATGTGCGCGAAATGTGTGCCGCAATAACGCATGCGATGCATTTTCTTTGTATAATCTTAGGAAGCTTCCTTGTTCCTGGTGTTTATGAGCTTTGAACTCATCTAGTGTATTTGTTAGCAGCCACGAATGCCTCTTTCAATCACTCTGCTAAGCATGAATAGGATGAAGCGCGTGCATATCAAACAACAAAGATAGAATTTCGGCTGATAAAAGTCATCCTTTCTTACAAGACCGATCAAACAGAAAATAAGAATGTGCAGATGGTAGGCTATCAATAATAAAGCCTTAGGCTGTTTGCAGAAACGTCTGTACTTTTACAGAAAATTTGCTTGAATACAGAATATTTATTTCGTGCGCATTTGTTGTTTGGCTTAGTAGATTCACGTTTATTGTCGGTATGTACAAGCATCTGTACCAGACTCATTAGTCACTTGACTTTTAGAGTCTGTAAAATTGACAAGAGCAGGCAGTTCTATCCGATGGGCTCAACACTGACAGCGATAGTAAGGTTTTCAGATGCGCCTTGTTGGTGCGACATTGCACGAAAGACAACTGCTCCTGGGCAGAAGGAATAGCGCCCGGAAAGCTACCAAGAGGAAGATAAATAAACGCTTATTGGTGAAACAGTAAGCAAAGACGAATCCTTGTCAGCTCGAGGTGGGCGGTCTCTCTCGCACTGGAAACTACTGGTATTTTGAGCCCCTTCAAGTGCTGCGCTTGAGCCAGGCTTCCGAGGTCTTACAGGTAGGAAGCTTCGCCAACAGCTTGTGACGTTTCAGGGAGGTTATTTTCTGTTGAATCTGGTTCTTATTCTAAAGTGGCATTTACTGCGAATTACCAATAATTTTCTTATAACCTCCATGGAATCTACGAGGCGTCTCACAGAGCTCGCGCCGCCAACAGTGACGTTGCAGGCGTCGCGCCATGATGGTGCACGATATTATGAGGGTTACTGGAAATAGTTGGTGTTAGCCTATTCCCAGGGAAATATTAGGAAACGTTACCTCCCAATTTACGCCTCAAATTAGAGCATACGCGAAGCAGATATGGTGGAGTGCCAGTGTTCGTATGGCACGCGTGCTCGGAGTGCTCAAGCTAGCACCGGAATAGGTGCAAATTTGTAACAATGCCCTAAGTGGCTCGTTGCGAAATGGCCTTGAAAAAATTGGATGTCTAGTCAAGTGGTACAAAAAATACCAGGTGACCTTCTGCGAGTGAGTGGCAAGTGGAAAGGGAAACGAGCGGAGCGTGCAGACCGAACTAATTTTTTTGTGTCGCAGAATTCACGCAGCGATCGTTGTAGCGACAGTCCACTGCGGAACGAGAGAGTCGGCGATGGAGGATACTCACTTGGGTCTTTTCGTATACCAAGGTAGGCATTGGAATTACGCTACAGCCGCGGATACTCGACAAGCGAAAAACTAGGCGTGACGTCGGGAGCGGCGGGAGGAAGACGTTTGACCTCCAGTGCTGCTTTTTGTGCCGAGAGGATTCGACCTTATTGTGCTCGGCTTGTGTTACACTTACTGGCGACAAGTATGCTGATCTCTAGGTGGTGCATTAAGACCTGGCATGTGTCGTTGAGGGGATCGACCTAAGCGCCACACGTGCACTTCACAGTGCGGCTTGTTCTGTTTTGGAAGAAGTCTGACCCTTCCGATATTATATCTTAATGCGTTACCAACTGTGCAGCTGACTTTCGCTTTCAATTGTTACGGGAGTGTACCATGCCACCGAACTCATTTTAAACGACGCCTCTGGAAAATAAAACGCAAATGCTCTTATTTTCAAAGCGTAGCCACATACTTGTCGAATTTACATCCAATCCAGGCGGTTGAGCAGGTGATCCCCAACAGGTGACTGGTTGAGTCACCAAGCGTTCAGGCTAGTCCGTAATGTGGCGCCAATATTTGCAACCCACGGCGGAGTACTTTTGTCTGAGAAGAATTTGAGATGCTGATTTAGGGAGACGTGAGATACAAGAGTGAGGTGAATAAATACTTCCCGTGTAGTGCTTGAGTTTTTGCGTGGTTTTCACTGCATGTATTGTATGACATGTAACCCTTTTTTTAGAAGGTGCCTACATGAATTATTGATGACAACTGAAGATAAAATGTTGGAAATAGTGGATGGAGAACGGACAAAGCACTGAGCGTATTTCAATAGGGCACGGCCACAACAGAACAATCACTTCGTCAAAGAGATCGCAGCGAGGGTAAACCTTCCTCGCTAAGGCGCACTGACGGTTCCGCTCTGAGAAAGAAGGTGCTGAAACGCTAAATGTGAGTAGCGACTTTAGCGACATTAGCGGTATAAAAATGTAAAACTGAAAAGGAACTGAAAGTAATAAAACTGAAGTGAGCATCCTATGCAGGCGCTAAGCTTAGGGAAAGTGTTTGCCTCTAACTTTCTCACTATGTTGCGGCCCGGCTGAAATTCCTAAATTTATAATAGAACAGAATGTCTGCGAATGGCCTACGTGTGCAGAGGGAGCAGGCTGCTATGTAGCTGCAGTTGATCGAGCAGCATCCATACCTGGCGAGAGCTTCTACACAGCTCTCACACCACGTATGACTGCGGCTCGAAAAAACGAGGTGTGGGAGGAAATAGGGGCTCTCCCAAATGAACAAGGCCGGTATAAATGACAAGCCGCTGGCGTAATCACTAGGTCAAGATGGCCCACAGAGCAAGAGGAGGCCGCCAGGGTGGCGACCAAGAAGAGGTGAGCTCTCTAATAATTCTGACCGTAACGCTGCTTCATGTTGTTCTTGTCCACGCGTTTGAAGGCCTACGGGACGCGGAGAAGTGGGTGGCATTGAAGGCCGCGTCCTCGAGGTCCCCGGGAGGGCACACGTCATTCTCATCCTCTGCCCCCTTCCCCAGTTCTTCGCCGATAGTGAAGTGCGTAATCTTGGATGTAAAAAGAATTGTATTACATATTTGCATAGTAGAATATAACAGAACATTGCAAAATATTTTCCGCCATTTCCTTGCTTTTTGTGTTAGCGATAGTATAGGTTATGTACTCCGAGCAAGTAGCTAGTGTAAATTATGTTCATTGCACACAGGGCTCACAATGTCTAAACACCATTCTGACGACAAGACAAGAACTACTTGAAAGAATCAGGCCCTTGCTCTTCCGTTAGGGAGACGCCAGTAACAAGATGTCGTGATGTCGAGTCGCGCTGGTAATGCTGGGCCGAGTGGCCTTGCGCGTAAGGTAGCTAACTAGCTATTGTAATAGCATTGGTTTTAGTTGTTCTATGACCATGTTATGGAGCATTCCACTATGCAGCTGTTCTCACCTTCGTGTCGGGAACGAGTTATTGCACTCATGAAGCAGAAATACAAGCCTAGAAATGATATGATGTAACTGCCAGTATCGTTCAGCATATGTCATAGGTACTGGCTGTAAGGTTTTGTGCTATGATAGAGATTGCTTGAGCTTGTTATAGCTTACACATACCAACAGCTTTCTATGGCATTTCTTGCTTGAGTTGTGTGGCTGTTTTGTGTATTAATTTTGTAGCTATGTAGCTCCAATGCAGTTTAATGTTGCCGGTTAGAATAATCAAGCTTTGTGGGTCGGACACGAGTGAAAGAGCAATATTTGCTTTTGTCTTGCATGAAGACCCTCCAGCTGTTCAGGAGCCCCCACAGCAGCCGCAACCCCTCCAACGACTGGCAGCTGTGCAGACGCCCCGCAGAGAGCTGAAGTAGCAAGAGCAGGAATACGTCGTCTACGGGGCGACGGCTGAGTTTGTCTGGCAAGGGCAGTCGGCAAAGGCGAGGGCCCAAGAAGACAGGAGTTTCTGATGGGTACCGAGAGGTATGTGTAAAGGCACAGATGCACTTTCTTGCGCATGTGACAGGGCTTGTGCAGCACAACACAACGATCAAGGCACGCAAAGAGTAGCGACGATGCGGGCGCTTGTATTGTGCTCTGTGTTTTGTTCTTTTTTTTTCATTTTGGTTGCGTCTCATTTTTGCGGTAAGTAATGAATATGTCGGATGTCGCCCAGAATTTATGTAATCAAGTGAAAGATAAGCGATCGATCCACCTAGCATTCACTACACTATTTAGCGCGATTTCGATTGATGGCGTACAATGCTTTCAGCATTGGTTTGCTTTGTATCCTAAGAAATAGCGAGCTTTTCAGCTCGTAGCCTGGAAACCTTCATAACTTGCCATGGTGGCTTGATGACTGTAGAGTTGTAGCTGTTTGTCATCACAAAGTCACGCGTTTTGACGTCTTCACGTCGCATGCCTAGGAGCGCTGAATCCAAACGCAAGTGCACAGCGCTTTACGGCAGCTTGGGAAAAACTAGGATAGCAAAGTTAATACACAGGTTTGTACGACAGTATCTTGAGCAGCCCTTGAGATGATTTCGCACATTAAAGCATTAAGATTTCTATTTGCTTAGCATCGTATAGAGCAAACTTAAGTTGTTGATTTCTTGTGATGCAAGGTGACAGTAATTTAGCACGAGCTTTAGCCCAACTGCATAGATTCACAAAAATAAGGTAGCTAAATACAAGAACAATGCAGACGCTTCACAACAATGATATTTACCTATAGCTTTTGTGATTAATAATAATAATAATAATAATAATAATAATAATAATAATAATAATAATAATAATAATAATAATAATAATAATAATAATAATGGCCAACTTTAATAAACGCGGTTCAGGAACCACTTCCAAAGACCGAAATTGCCCGGTCGTGTTTTTTCTAACTGTCTCAGCACTAATAGCGAGCTAGGGGTCTTTGCTGCTTAAGAAGCGCTCCCTTGTGAATATTTACATTACCATTTTGCTCTTTGTCTCGCTGCTAAATCCTTACTGAAGCAAAGTATTGTGCCTGCCTCATCATCACACCCCTTCCTATCTGGCTTCTTCACATCATTTGGTTTCTGGGCTCACCATCACAGAGTTTTCTGTTCATTTTTTCTTGCGGCATTCTGTATTAAGACGCGTTTCCTATGTCTGTAGGGCTTCTTTGTAAATGCGATTGCATCAGTTGGGAGACATGCGAACGGCATAAGGGTGCTTGCTATATTGGACTAGTAACTTCTTCTTGGAAAGCGTCTGAAAAGCGCAAGACATGAGAATGGAGACACGACACCAGAAGAGCGCTATGTGGTGCCTTGCCTCAGTCCTGATGTATGGCGCTGTTCCCATGCTGTTCCCATGCATGACAATATGGACCTCAGGGGTCCATTTTGTCGCCATTGTTGTTTTGACATCTTTGTTAACGACTTCCCTTTGGCAATTTCGAAATGTTCAGTATTTGAGTATGCTGACGACACTGTATTATTAGCGAAACACCTTTCTTATATAACGTGCACTGAAATTTTGCTAAATGACATGTACAAGGCAATGCTTTGGTTCTCTAATAAAAGAACTGTTGTAAAGGCCCAAAAAACAAAACTTGTTTGTTTTCGCTCCCCATTTCAGACTACTGTTATTAACATGCCTCTCCACTTGCATGAGTCAGACTATGTTCATTGTAAATATGCGCCTATACCATACGTGGATTGTGTGAAATATCTCAATCCATTTCGATAGTAATTTATCATGGCAACATCACTTATCACTTATTTGTTCCAAACTGAGGTAAGTAGCGTGACCGTTGTTTAATATCAAAGGTATTGCACCCTTGTCTGTAAAAAAAGATTATAGCACATGCGCTAGGTTACAGTGTGTTGAGGTACGGCATTACAGTTTTTGGCTTTTGTTCGAATCGTTGGAGATGCAGGATAGACCGGATTATAAAAAAAAACATTCTTAAACATGTTGCATAGAATTCCCCAATAGTAACATCTGCAAATATCTTCCGTGAACGTGGTCTACTGAACTTCCATTCATTACTTATAGAAACAGTTGTCGTTAAAACATTTCTGGAATTCCGCTTTCAAACAAAAAAGTGCCGCCGCAAGAGAGCTTAGAAAATATGTGCGTTACGCAGTTCCTCATTCAGCCACAAGGTATGGCGCGGCGAGATGCTGTGCTTATGTGCATAGCATATTTAACAAATTACCAGAATAAATTTTTGACGCGACATCAAAAAGCACGCTCAAACACTTCTTAAAGCAGCTACAGCAAAATTAACCTCTTGTACATTTTTTTGGATCGCAATATTTACCTCTTCAACTTTTTTTATATCTAGATAACCAAATGTTATCTTGTTCTTTTCAATTTGTTTGCCGTTCGTTTTATTTTTTCATTTATTTTTTTCTTGTCTCA
Source organism: Dermacentor variabilis (assembly GCF_050947875.1). Lineage (NCBI taxonomy): Eukaryota > Metazoa > Arthropoda > Arachnida > Ixodida > Ixodidae > Dermacentor > Dermacentor variabilis. The sequence continues at coordinate 160,504,846 of NC_134569.1, read as the reverse complement.
TCAATTTATGTATGTTTTTTTGCCTTGTCTATCATATTCATTGGCACGGTCCTACAAGCCAACTAAGGCTTAGACCGGCCTGCTTGTGTTGTTTTGTATATTTTCTGGCAATAAACATTATTATTATTATTATTATTATTATTATTATTATTATTATTATTATTATTATTATTATTATTATTATTATTATTATTATTATTATTATTATTATTATTATTATTATTATTATTATTATTATTATTATTTCGCCTTAAGATGTACAGATCATTTCGGTGCATCGGCCTAAGTCAGGAGGAGACTTGTTGAGCTGTACGCGGCAGCCATCACTAAAGAAGCGCTAATGCAGAGCCTCAGACAAGAAACCCTCACCAACGAAGAGGGGAAAAAAGTGATTACATGAAAAGGTACGCTACATAAATGTGAACATTTTACACGACAGTTCGAAGTACAGCCTCCAAGAGACGGTAACTTTTTTGCGCCAAGATATATAACAATTATAAAACGAAGCGATGCCATACATATCTTGGATTGTAGCGCTAAGTGACACACACACGGAATAGATGTAGGCAGAACGAGTGCTCGTCCTGGCTGCAGTGTGTGTCACAGTGTGTGTGTGACTTCGCGCTACAATCCAAGAATATGTCACCGTACTAACACGCCCAACTTTCTATCCTGGTACCATATCTGGCGTGCTATAAACGAGCCCATCCTCAGTAAGTTTACGGAGTGGGTAAGGGATTAAAGGACCGAAGTTGCATAAAACGCGTGGCGTACAACGAAGCTCATTGGATATAGGCGAAAGATGGCTGTTCCAGGTCATATCTTGGTCGAAAGTAAGGCCGAGCTAGTTTATAGTCCTTGAGTAAGGTATTTTGATACAATAACAATTACGGCTTTGTCAACTGTGCAGGATACAACATGTGATTTCGTCAACGTCTTTATGCGGGTTGTGAAAACAAGCAAGTTCTGTTTTTGATTTGTTAAACAATATCAGGTGGTAAAACCAATCCACAACTCATACGGCTTTAACTGTACGTTTCCATTGCATTCTGGTTCACAGAATCAGGAGAAAGAATAACAGTATCATTCGCGTATTGCAATGTATAGCACCTATTGATTACACAACTACAATCATTAACGTATAGAATAAATAATAGAGGGGAGATTATCAAACCTTATGAAACTCCGGACTTCAAGGTTACGCTATTGCCGGAATAATTGTTGACGAAAACAACCTGAGAACGATTAGAAAGAAATGAAGGAGTTTCAAAAAGGCACCAGGAAATCCTAACTGTTCTAATTATTTCAGCAGTAAGTTATGAACTACCGGAAAGGAGCACATGTCCCCTGATTACTATCTGAGGCTCTGTAAATAATGTCACAAAGTCTTCCAACAACGTGGTGGTACTCCTTCCAGAGCTTTAACCATATCGCGCTTCACATAGCGTAGTGTTCGTGTGAAGAAAACTTGTCATAACCACACGTAGGTGTTTTTTTGTAAAATAAGGCTAATTGCCTGCAAAATGAAATTATGTCTAGCTTTCGCGAATTTTTTAAAGAGCCACATTTGTGCAGCGTTTTTACTATGGCTGCCTCAAGGTTATGAGACGTGATGCCGTTGTCAGTGAAATCGTCAAGTCGGCACAGAGGAACATCATTCCGCGCAAAAAATTGCCTTCGAAGTCTTGCATATGCAAGTTGTCTATGTGGGGTGTTGTTTTGGGCTTAACAATGAATAAAATAATAGAAAGGTCTCCAGCAGGGATGTTCTGCAAGAATGCTGATTGGAGGCTGCTGCTGACATATTTAGGAGTGCCTGGTTTAAAGGGCTGAATGAGTAGCGATGCTTTTGAAATGTGCGCATTGAAATTGTAAGCCGCAGATTTAAATATCCAAAATTTTTATAGAGTATTTTGCCTACTGTCAATTTAAAATTTCGACTGAACAAAACATTATTTGAAAACCAACATTTTTGGGAGATTGCCGGTCCTCATAAAAATATTTGTCGCGATAACGATGCTTCACCGATGGCATCACCGCCCTTTTTCCCAATGTCAGCGTTCGACTGTCTCCCAATACGATGAACCACGTTGCAAAGAGTGAACCCGCTGTTGACGTCCTTCCCTCGAGAGTCCTTAACAACGACACTGTCATCAATTAGTGGCATCTTCTGTCATAATCGGGAGACCAGCCTTCGCGGTAGTCGGAGGGGGACGGTGTTGTCTAGAAGGGAATTATGAGGCGGGAACAGCACCCCTGTCGACTGCATGTCTGCCGCTGAAGTTTCCTTTGTTCTGAGGCATCGCCAGGCACAACGGCACCCCTAGCGCCAGATGGTGCATTGCGAGGTCGGGTTGTTCGATGCAGCTAGGCCGGCTTGATCCCTGCATTGCTCAAAGCCATCGGGCCGCAGCTTCCGAGAATGAAGATCTTCTGGCCAAAGGCATCTTGATAGGTGGGCTCTGACTGGACTGCATAAGTGCAAGGTGACAAGCTCCAAGCAGCGACCATTGTCGGCCACACACACTGCGCGCTCGCCACATGCAAGCCACTCTCATCGACAGACTGTACAAATTCAAATAATCTGATAACCCCCTATCTAAAGGAAACCATGGAACACTATGTTTATCTTGATCCGGACATGTACCAAAAACCTTCCAATTTTGCGCTCCCGCAAAAAGACACAAACGAGATTTGCGTGACTTAAACCTAACAAAATTTTGTGGTATTCCTTTCGCTTCTCAAGCGTTCAGCGCCAACTAAGCTGAATATAAGATTACTACAAAAGAAGAAAACAATTTGCGACACGTCTTTCTGATTTCTTTATTCTCAGGCCTGAAACCTACCCCTTCAGACGAGCCCAAGAGAGTCGCGCATTTGTTCCAGCAAGGTGCGGTCTCGAAAAAAGCAAAAGCCCTTAATTTGCCTGACGCACCTCGTAGCTGCAACTTCAGGACAGCATCCCCGAAGTACTGATGCAAGGGTACATTAACAGACCTACGTGCGCAATGTTCCCTGCGGTGCTAGGAAGTGGCCTTTCTCTGGCCCCGCGAGTGACCGGCTCTTGTAGCGCCCTGCAGGACGCTTCCCGTTGTGCATCTGCTTACAGCGAGGCATCCGCAACACGGTTAGGCGACGATTACTACGCCAAAATCTTCGCGAAAGGTCCCTTTTCGCGACGTGCTTACCACCGATTCCCAATCTCCGCAAACGCCTAAGCTTGGCATTCATCGTAATTAGCGTTTTCATAGTCTGCGGCAGAATCGTGACCTTCGCTCATTTGCCTCTGTTGCCTTGTCGATTCGTACATTTGATTGTAGCGGCCTCGGCCACGTCGGCCTTTCTCCATCTGTTCCTCCATCATCGCCACCTGTTCTGACTTATTCGAAGATCCTTAGATGAATTTTTATGGCAGGATGGGTGAACTTACCACCTCCGTACAAACTTGGCCTAACGGACACGCCGTTTCTTTGGCTTTTTCTGGCAGGCTGGCCGAACTTACCACCTCCGAATACACTTGGCCTGACGGGCCCTCCGTTTCTTGTGTGGGATAACCACCGCTCTCTACTGCCTTCTCCTTGCTTCCGGCTACTAACACGTTTGACTCGTCGCTGCGCGCCACTGCCTCAGGAATCGTTCCATGGTCCTCTGACCGTTGCTCAATAGGGGACACGCCTATCAGTCTCCGAGTCTCCTCCCGTGTTTTCGCCCTGAAAGCTTCCATACTGGCGGTGGGTTCTCCTCACTCCATCAGTGCTTGCTCCGACCTATTCGAAAAGCCATAGGTGACTTGTTCTTGCAGGCTGGCCGAAATTTGCGCCTCCATATACGCCTGGCTGTTAACTGACAGCTGTCCCATATATATGGCTTCAACAGCTGCAGGTTGTTATCGAAGTCATGTATTATGGCAAATACCACCCGCTTTTCACAGCTCCTGACCATGTTGCCTTTTTCTCTCAAGTTGTAACAAGCAACTATCTTCCGCTCCTCCAACGCGCGTACACTGTCAACGGGTGCCTTCGTTTCATGCGCTACTCTAGGTGTGTAACCATCTTACTCCTGATGAGCGCCGGGAGAATTTGAAGCCACCGGTTTAAAATTTATACGAAAAGACTAGTTACCATTTTCTCCCCAGAACGAAATCGCGCTTTGTCGGTTCTTACTGATTATCGGGGTGTACTATGGAAACTTCGACGCGAGCAGCAATCCACGGCGAGTTCTGCCGTTCTCTCTTTTTGGCCTTCGAAGTCGGCGTGAAATGTTAGACGAAAGTGTCTGAACAAAGCCTTCTTATCCCCATCGCAGTTTCGCGCTTTCTCCACGGACAAGCAGTTCATGAAGCACTGAGCGCTGCCCAACAGGATTAGCACTGGTAACTCTCGGTCCAGAAGTTGCGGCTGACACCCTCTTTCTCACGCACACTTTCAGAACAGGCGAGGAAATTAACTATATGCTCATCTGCGCTAAATGTGTGGAGCTGGCGTCGCGCTTTCCGATACTTAGATGAAGAAAACCCCCGATACTTAGATGGCAGATCTAAGTATCGGACTTTCCTTTCAAGCTCCGCCACCCTAAGAGCATGCCGTTGCGCTACCTCCTGCTCGAACCTCTCGTGCTCCTCTGGTTCTCGCTTGCGCCTTTCTGCCTCTTCATGCTCGCGTCTCACGCGCCTCTCTGCCTTTTGCTTTCTTTCAACAATGATTACCAAAGCCTCGTCAGCCTCCTCAACTCTCCCTTTTTCTGCCTTCATCACGTCGAGGACAGCTGTTTTTGTTTTTGTGGAGCCGGCGGAAGTGCCTAATTTCTTAGAAATTAGGAGGAGGTCCTGCACTTTCAATTTTACCATAACGAATGCCGCTGCTGACTCTGCTTTTTGCCTTCTTTCAACGATGGTTTCCCAAGCCTCACCAGATTCCTCGACCATGACATCTTCTGCGTTCATAACGTCGAGAACTGCTTCTATGTGTTTGCGGAGCTGGCTGAAATGCCCAACTCCTCGCAAGTTTGAAGGAGGTGCAGCACTTCGAATTCTTCCACAAAAAAAATTGTTCGCCTTCAAAATTCACCCTTCTTTAAAATTGAAATTCGCTATTTAAAGAAGGTGAATTTCGAAACAGTGTCCACAAGAAAACATGTACACACTCTCGTAGCATCTGCTTTCTTGTACTAATAAGAATTATGGCGACATGAGGGGCAAACATTAGGCACTAGCTATTCCGTCCTTATCGCTACCATCAGGAGATTGCAGAATTTCTCAGCGCTCCTTTCCTACAAAATATTTTTTTCACATCACCGGCCTCCTCCCAACGCCTCTCCTCATTCCACAAAAGCTCGAACTGCTGCCTTTTGCCTTTTGCAGGGCCAACGGAAATGTCCATCTGCTCATGACAGTCGAGAAGTTGGATTTTCAACTTCCTCTTGCTTACAGTGCGTTCTGTATGTCTTCTCCACTAGTAATTCTGCCCGCGAGATACTATATTCTTTGCCTACGAGACAAAATCAGCAAAAACACCGAACATTATTACCGAGGGCCTGCGCTACTGAGTCTGGAAAAAGAGAAGCAAACATATAGCCCTCGCCACACTCGTCAGGATCGGGAGAGGTGACAGAAGAGGGCGACATTGTTGTCTTGAAGTGAATGGTGGCAGGTGAACAGCACCCGTGACAGCTGCATGTCTGCAGCTGAAGTGTCCTTTGCTCCGAGGCATTGCCAAGCACAACAGTGCACAAGAAGGCGCCAAATTCTTTTAAAAATGCATATGCATTTTCTCAGACGGGCCAATATACATTCACCAAAACCACGTCAGTATCCGGTACGAGGGTAGTTTGATAAATCTGCTGAAAAGCAACTATAGATAGCATGTTTCAGAAATACTATATTTTATTTTCGACGTCGTACCCTTAGACCACCCCACATTTCTTCCAGCAGTGCTCCAATTCCTTTATCCCCTCAGAAAAAGAAAGGATGGCTCGAGGCCCTTCAAGTATTGATTTACCACTGAGGTAAGCTCTTCATCTGATGAAAATTCTTTCCATTCAGCCAATTCTTCAGGTTTGTAAAAAGGAAAAAGTCGCATGGGGCCATCTCTGGAGAATAGGGGGGATAAGGCACAACTTCAAAGCCGAACTCGTGCAAGTTGGCCATTGCAACAAGCGATCTGTGGGGCAGAGCGCTGCGTTCGTGAAAGAGGGCTTTTTTCCGTGGTAACCTAGGTCGTTTAGTGCGCAATTCTTTTTGTTCCATTTAATCTAGGAACATTGCATAATATGGTCGTGTTTGGTTTTGCTATTCTGTAAGTAGTCTACAAAAATTATTCCTCCCGAATCCCAATAGACATGAACCATCAGATTTCCGGCTGAACAACGTCTCTGCCTAATTTGGAGCAACGTCATCAGGCCCAGTCCTTTGCTTTGACTGCTGTTTAGACTCTGGGATGCATTGAGGTATTCACGTCTTGTCAACTGTCCCAAATCGACGTCAAAAATCCTGCAGATTGCGATCAAGCATCGATTAACACCTTCATATGCGTTTGGTTGCTCCTCGGCAGTCGCAGCACCCAGCTTCTTTATCTGCAATTTCTGATGAAGAACATTGTGAGCCCTTTCCGACGAGATGCCTACAATTTTAACAATCTCACGTACCTTCGCTCGGCGGTCTTCAATGACAATTCCATTAATTTTCTATACCCTTTCTGGCGTGGTGATCTCCACTGGGCACTCAGGGCATGCTTCATCGTGCGTCAAAGTCCCGCCACGTTGGAATTCATTCATCCAGTAGTAAATGGAATTCAGTGATGGAGCAGAGCATCCATGAAATTCGCTGAACTCGGCTTTCATTTGGGTAGCCGTCCAGTCTTTTAAATAAAAACGTTTGTTCAATGCTCCAAATTCACTTTTTTTCATTTTGGCGCTAATCAGCACACAGCTCAGTGCTAATGGCTGTTAGAATCCTGGTAACTATCGGTACCAGCGTAGACAAGTTCTGCCGTCATATTCAGGGTGTTTCATGTGCACCACCTAGAAAGAAACAGAATTGTAGCGCTCTCTCTTGTATTCCGCCATACTTATCAAAGGACCTTCGTAAACACAGCTTCAATGCCAGACACTCGGCTGATGCGAGCTTGAATTTCAAGGTTGACAATGCACTGTCATTACGTACGCAGACTGGAATTCCACCACCTCGACCTTAGTTGCGCGTGACTGAAAATGACTTAGCACTAAATTTTTTAAAAACCGCTGCAATTTCGGCTGGAGCGTTAGTTCCAGTGAGTACAAACACTTCAGTAGTGCATTTGATTTCCTGTACAACTATTACGATCTCATTTCAAGGCTTTCGGATACTTCGTGCATTCACATTCAAAATGCTTAGCAACGCATGGCTACTATGAGGGCACAGACTACAAAGCTATGCAAAGTTGATGCACTCAAAAAAAATAAAGCAATGTTCAGACAAGCTTGTTCAAGTAAACGTGGCTACTTATACAGTCAATTGAAGCAGCCTCGGATTTACTAGCAAAATTTTTCCATCTTTTACCCCTATCAACTTGTAGCCATTTTCCCTTCCTTTTTGACGGGCAGCCCAATATATCTTTTTATTGAGGCAAATAAATTATCATTTAGGAAAGTCGGAGTCATCTCATTCTGGTCGACTAGAGATATGATGTTATTCTCGGCTTTTCATCCACTTTTCCTACATCGCCCACTAAAATAATCCCATAAGTAGAACCGGTACCTTATCTCGCTTACCCGGAAGTCGATCAAGAGCCTGAGTGTCTGAATCCTTGTCGTCAAACTGCAGTTTCTTAGCCAGATCATGTACAACTGTCTGAAGTTTTTCATCATGACCAACTCGTAGTCTGTGAATATCAAGATTGGGTATTCTGTTGCACTGCTTGCTATCATTCAAGTCATTTCGAAGCAGGAGCAGCCCTTCCGACTGCTGTGACACTGTACTTTCAAGTATGTGTATTTTCGACTCTAATTATGTAATAGTATCTTTATGGACAGCCGTAACATCATGTACTTCATATTGTTTGACAGAAATCCCATCGAAGCTTCGATAGGCAGTACAGATTTCTACAGATTGTAATAATAATAATTTAATATTTGGGGTTTTACGTGCCAAAACCACTTTCTGATTATGAGGCACGCCGTAGTGGAGGACTCCGGAAATTTTGACCACCTGGGGTTCTTTAACGTGCACCTAAATCTAAGCACACGGGTGTTTTCGCATTTCGCCCCCATCGAAATGCGGCCGCCGTGGCCGGGATTCGATCCCGCGATTCTACAGATTGTGAACAATGATCTTCAAGAGTAGAACCTCGTCAACCTTACGGAAAAAAAGTAGTGATTACGTCCTTAAATGGTAGCAATGTTTCGATTTTCGCAGTTAAATCTGAGTATGATTCAGGGGTAACCAAAGATTGATGTGCTCTAACAATAGCCTGACATTCCTGGCACTGCCAATGTTCGCGCTTTTCAGACAATTTCCTCGCAATCGTTTTCTCCGTGATACCAGCAGTTTTTGCCAAACTGGAAGCAAGCTTTACAGTTCGTGCAGCATATAAATGTTCTCTCCGGAGGCAGTGCCTTAAGTCATTTCCAGCCAGAGGCTTAGCTAGGCATTGCAAAAGAAAAAAATCGAAGGCAATATTAGGTGGCAAGAAAAAATGTATAGTAAAAATAAGCAGAGCAATAGAGTTTGTGCCTTCAATAAAAGTAGTGGTTAGACAATGCCGGAGCCAGCCACTGACTGCGAAGAATGCTCCGCGCACTTTGTTTCATCATTAAGGTAGAAGCCAGCGCAGGTTACATGGACAGTTGGTCAAGGAACTTGATGAAGACGCAGAGCGACGTGCCTGATACGACCTGGATGAACATTAATTGGAACGGTAGAGATGGGCCCATATAGATTCGCTCACAGGCATCTGAAGTAAAGCAGTGGTTAGACACTGCGAGCACCTGCCATTGACTGACCCCACTTTGCTATCCGGCATAAGGAGGGAAACGAGGGAAACAAACGAGTGACTCACCCGATCTCTCAGAGTGGAATGCTATAGGAATGGCTTTACTAGGCAGTTTTCCGTTATAAAAATATTTGCTTAGTGACGAGGTCTACTGGAGTCGTCAAGCGATGGCCAGAAGTACAGCGGCAGCAACGATAGCTCAGCTGTATGGTCGAACAGGCCGCGCGACATGCGATGGTGATGGTGCTTTCTAGAGTGAGGATATTCAGGTTCCGAGACACGCGATGGCGATGGAACCGTCTATTGCCGTTCTTCTTTGCAATCGCTCCCGGCTGAAAAAGATTCTAATCTAGTGACCTACGGCGACGACGAAATGACTGACTTCGTAATAAGGCTTGAGCCTGTCTACGTGAACAACTCCACGTCACCGAAGACGGTGGTCACTTGGGGGCGTCAGTGGCTCGACAATGTAGTCGACGGGCAACGGTTGGTCAATGACACGATAAGAACCATTTATTTTTGGAGCTAGTTTGGATGAGGCAAAACTCGTAGGTGGGACGCAGGGCCATATGAGGGATCCAGGCGGGAAGGTAGGAGAAGATTGGCGGTCCTAACGTCGAAGCTTCTGGTCGGCTTGGTCTGAGGTAGAGAGTGGGTGGGTGAACTGCCGACATTCCTCGGCAAACTTCGCGACGGTAGAAACCTGAATTCACTCTGAAGAATCGGGATGATAAATAAAAATTGTGCTGATGATACAGGAAGGCTCAGGGCCGTAGACAAGGAAAAACGAAGACAATCCGGTTGTCGCTTGTTTGGCGGTGTTGCATGCGTATATTACGAATGGTTTAACTAAGTCATAGACATAGACAGCATAGACAGCATGTTACCTAGAGTATGGTTGAACCGTTCTGTCAGGCCATTTGTCTGGTAGTAATGGGCTGTGGTGCTCCGATGTATAACGTTGCATTGAAGGGGAGACTTCACTTCTTCAGAAAGGAACACGTCCCCTTTGTGACCCAAGACTTCACGATGTGCACCATGGTGCAGAACGGTCTGATGAAAGAGGAAACAAGCGACATCGTACGCTGTGGCCGCTGGGAGGGCAGCGGTTTCCGCATGTCGTGTACACACCACCAGGGTCACACTGCGGGATGTCGTGATATGAAACGCAAACATCGCTGCGAAGTTGGCGCGAGACCACTAGAAGACACTCGCTGCAATTCGCAATGGTAATTTCGACAGTGGAGAAGCCGATCTCGAATTACGAAACGTGGTGCTTGATGGCGAAGTGCACGAGACACCTTTAGTCCGTCAGGATTCTTCAGAAGGTTGAGATTAGGGGCTATCCATGGGTCCTTTAGCTGGTCTGGAGCCAAGTCAGGGATGTCCCAACGTAGGACAGTGTGCGTCAGGGGCGAAGCGCTATCGACGTTGGGTGGGATCAGCGAACGGGCTCAAGTATCGGAATCAGCATTTTGGCGCCCGGAGTGGTAGACAACCCTGATGGATTCTTGTAAAGGTAGGGCCCATGGTGAGAGGCAATCAGACGGGTATTTGTGGGAGGACAATCAGGAAAGTGATACGTGGTCTGTGACGTGTCAAAAGGTCAGCCGTAAAAGTAAGGCCGAAATTTCTCAAGAACCCACTCAATTGCTAAGCATTCCTTTTCAGTCTTAAAGTACTTCGTTTCAGCTTTGGTGAGACTTTAGCTGGTGTAGTCTAGGATGTACTCGCCAAAACCACATTTTCGTTGGTCTAGCACTGCTCCCAGAACGACGCTGCTGGCGTCAGTCTAAATTTCCGTAGGAGCATTTGGATCGTAGTGACGTAAAATTGGTGGTGGGGAAAGTAGATGAGGTTAGGTGGTAAATGAGGCGAGACGCTCTTCTGACCAGGTAGAAATATCACGAGTGCCAACAACAAGCAATGTCAGGTGTGCAATTGTGGTAGCAAAATTTCGCACAAAAGGAAGAAAATAGGTGCAGAGGCCTATGAAGCTACGTAGTGATTAAAGTGCCACAGGCATGGAAAATGGTATCATGGCATGGAGCTTAGCGGGATCAGGAAGGAGGCCAAGTAAGGAAACAACATGGCATGATATAGCAAATTGTTTTGCGTGAAAAAATATTTTTTTAAATTTAAGATGCAGGTCAGCTTGTGCAAGTTAGATCGAAACTTCTTTCAAGCGATGGATATGTGTATTGAAGTCGGTCGCAAACGCTACAACGCCGTCTGAATAACAGACGCTTGTTTTCCACTTAATCCTAGGCAAAAGAGTGTCCGTCATTCATTCAAATGTGCCCACACTATGCAACACATAGGCCGAACTGCGCGACGTTAAATTCATACAAGCCGTCCGGTGCGACATGTGGTCTTACAGCGATCAGCGTGGGCCATGGGCACATGCCAGTATACAAAACTAACGTCGAAAGAAGAAAAAAATTCGGCTCCTCGTAGACAGTGAAGTTCCTCTTCTATGCGCTGGAAATGATAGCCATCCTTTTGGCGAGATCTTATTCAAACGAGGATAATCGTTGCAAAACTGAATATAACCGTCGTTCTTTTTAACAAGAACAATGGGGGTGCTTATGGTTTGCTGTATGGCTGAATAACGCCGCGAGTGAGCATGTCAGTCACCTGTGCGTCAATAAACCCCTTTCTGCGGCCAAAACCCGCTAAGGTAACTTCCGCCGAGTAGCGTGAAAGACAGTGTCGATGGCGTGAGAGACAGTACTAGTTCGATTCGAAGAACCAGTTTGGCAATAAAATGAGCTATCAATTGATGATGAAGGCGAAGAAGCTTGTCGCGCTGCATCGGAGTAAGGTCACAGTCGACGGGTGCGGTAAATAGCAGGGATGTGGTGAATAGCACCAAGGCTCAAGGTCCACAGTGGTGGTGTAAGCGGCACGTTGGTGTCCGTGCGTGTCTTAAAGTAAGTGTACCGGCTCAGGACGACCTAGGCACATGAGGCGTAGCAAATGAAGCGGGAGTGATCCTGGGTTATAAACACACATGGAAATGGCACCACCACAGAACTCCACAGAACATGATGGCCACAGAACATGATGGCCTGAAAAAAAAAGAAACCCTCCGACGGTGACGTCGTAAGAACAAGAGGGGAGCAGCAAAAATTCTATGGCATAAAGGTCCGCGTAGATAACAACTTCGGCTGTGCAGGCTCCTAATGGCTCAATGTGTTGCGTGCTAGCTGCACATAGGAAGCTACCTGAAAGCGACGTCATCACCTTCCGAAATCTGCGGCAAAGGCGGGTATACATGACCCAAATTGCTGCTCCTGTGTCTAGAAGCGCTAGTGTCTGTACCCTTTCCATGGCCACATCAATTACGTTACTAGGGGCAATCAGAGGCCTTGAAGATTTCGCAGGGCACGCAGTTCTCGCCCGCCGAACTACGGTGAGTAATTTTCCTGAGGCCGTGTGATAGGCCGGCGCATCATGGGTGAAATGGTGTGGCGGCGAAAAGGAGGTGGTCAACTACTGGCGAAAGCGGATTCGTTCAAGGAGCTCATAGAATCAAAATATTGATCATGGGAAGCACGGCGTTGAAATTCTTTTGGCGGGCAGCTGAAAGTTGGCTGCCAAAGCGACCAGTAGGTGGCATCCGGCACCGGCAGGAATGTCCCACGTGCCCAGCGATTTCGCAGGAGTAACGAATCCGCCAGTTGTCTGGTGTAGGTATTGGGTTCTGCGCGCGGGGATATTCTGGCACTAACACGTTGGGAGATGGTGGTGTTCACGTTGGTGCATGAAACATGGTACGGGATGCGTTGAGGGCATCGTAGAGCCTGTTCATAGCTGCGTGGCGCCACAACAGAAGTGTTGTGGAAGGTCGCTGCGCTCGGTGAATGCGCTCAGGGACTTGTTCGTGGATGGAGTGTTGCAGCGTGGGTGACAACGAAGAGGAGGGCGTCTCTTCGTCATAGACGCCATTGAAAGTTGGGGGGCCACCTCCTCGCGAGCAAACTGCTTAATGTGCGCCATCTTTGAAGAGCTATCGGGGGCAACAATCAAGCCAGTGAGAGAGCTTACCAATGAATTGCACGTGGTGAGCCACTGATTGCACAACTCGTCATAGCTCTGTTAGAGGATCACTACTTAAGACACAGTGCTGGAGTTTTTTACCAGTAGCATCTGAGTTATCGTCGTCAATCCTCTTTAAAATATGCCTGAACTTGTCGCTCTCTACCATTGTCACATTGACAAGTTTGCAGTGTGACAATCTCTCACTGCTCTGCTGAACTTGTTCTCGCAAACATTGACCGGCGTGAAGCTTGCGGGCTACCAGCCTCCCAAACACATCTGTAAAGCTGGTCTTGAACGCTAGCCAAGTTGATAGGTCAGCTCCATGGCTGCGGTATCACAAGTTCGCAACACCGCTCAGATTGAATATGACGTTGTTAGGGTTCGTAGCCTTGTCCAAATTGTTGTGGTTGCTCACCCTTATATAGGAGGCGACCCAGCCCTCTTCGCCATGGTCTCCTATACCGCTGAAAATGGCAGGGTTGCGCTTACGCAGTGAACTCGAGCCAACCACGGCAGACGTCGTTGCCGTTGGATACTCTGACGGGTCGTCCGTCACGACGGGCATGCATGGCAGAGTCCTGCTTCAAAATTGCAGGTTTCCAGACATACCCCGCACCAAAACCAAATGGCGCGAGGTTTATTGCAGAAGTCAAGCGATGGCCAGAAACACAGCGGCAGCTAGTGTAGCTCAGCTCGGTTTCTGTTGTTTCCTAGTGTGGCCACACTAGTTTTATTGAAAAAAGCATCTAAAAATACCAAAAGGGGTGAAGGCAAACATTCAAAACGAGACATTAAGCAACTAAATGCTAATATAAATTACTAAGGGCCCAATACATGTATTTAGGATGAACTAAAGATGAAGTGTCCCAAAGTCAGTACCATAGCAGCGAAGCCTTTCTGACACTTTGATTCATGACCCATGGCTTGTGCCTAATTGACAGGAATTAAAGGTCAGAAACTTGGTGCACTATGCGCTAATCCAAGCTTACTAGTTTGAAGTACGAGAAAAATTATGCGGTAGGAGGAGCAGTGGCGATAAGAAAGAAAAAAAAGGTCCACAATATCTTGTTCATTGCAAGAAGAGCAGAGGTTAGTTATGGATAAACCAGATATATGAATGTAAAAAATTAGGCAGGGAACTCTATACTACGGAAGCTTGATAAGGTCACCTCGAATTGTCGTGAAAGGCACTTGCTCGTGTTCCACGTGAAATTTAGGTGTCTTAAATCATCTGCGGAAAGTAGGGATGATTCACAGCTATTGAGACATGAAACACAGTTAAGTTTAGCTCGTGCTATGAAGGCGAAATCAAGAAAAATATTTAAGCCTAAGCCATTTAGTGCCGACGATGCGAGCGAGTCAGCTGACTGATTTACGAGATTCCACAGTGACCGGGGAAACAGACAAAGCGGCACTTCAGCCCGGTAGACTGGACGCGCGACACGCGATAGCGCCTGCCCTTTCTAGTATGCCGATCATCTTCTTGCTCCGACACGCGCGATGGTGATGGAATTGTATATTGCCGTTCTTCTTCCTTACAGCTTCAATTTGTGTACATTGGCTTCGGAGGTGTCGAAATACTGCAATATCCACATAGGAAAAATTTAGGCTTTAGGACATAGAGAGTAATTTTTCGCAACAAACCTCATCAGATGGGCGCGTCGTTTGTGTTGCCCCGTGAACTGTTTACGGTTGAATAAACAGAACCTGGAACAAGTAACCTTGAAAACACCACAGCAGCTTTCCCTATTTCAACTTTAAAGAATTGTTTGAATGTACGCTGCGCGTTGTGTTGCGCCCCCGATAGCATATCTCTGGAACAAGAGAATTGCTGATCATAGGCCGCGTACTTAGCCCTCCGAAGAGCTTCGCAGAAAACGATTTCTATGGAACACCAACGTTACATTTTACAGCAGTGTATTTAATTCGGCATCTACTCAAGAGAATCTTTTCTTTTTATTACAGGTGTATCCTTTGCAGCCATAAAGCGAACTGTGATTAGGCGACAAAGGTTTAAAAGTGTTGACGTACTTGCGATTGTGAATTTATAATAACAAATATTTACAGTGCACGTAATATCCGCTATTGGTATCACTCAACACAATGCCAGTGCGGCAGAAGGTGTGCGGTCACCCCGCTCAAACAGCCCGTAAAACATTAAAGGACCGCAGTGAAGGAACATGTTTTTTCCTGTTACGTCATCAGTTAGTAAATGAAACGTTATAAGTAAAGCGTCGTGCAGTGCAATAAGAACAAAATATTGTGCCAACAATCGAGTCGGATGAATTCATTACAGAGGGTGCAATTAGATGCAGTGTTTTTATTTCATAATATAGTGAAGAAAGTTGAGTAGAACCCTATCTGGTGAGGGATCCGCTGACACAATACCATGAAGCGTGAACTCGAGTATAGATAGGTTTAGAGTCTGCTCACAATTTTGGAATCTTGTCAGTCAACGTTTTTCCGCGAAGAGCGCATCAGTGTTGTCGGATATTTGGCGGACGTTGGCATATAAATCCAGTTCTCACACGTATGTCAAGAGCGAAAAAGAACGCTTCTTTTGTGGGAGCCCCAATTTTAACCGACAGACATATCAAAGCTTCCGCTGGGTAAAAGGTGAATTTCGACGTCACATTTTGTTTCCTAATTTAATGGCGAAAGCTCCGGTTGTAACAGGCCCATGAGAAAAAGAACGATCTGCCTGCCACTGCCTTGTACTTGCCAGAAAAAGTGTACCAGCTAGCGTTTTAATATACAGAAATTAGTTACAGATAAGTATATTTGTTTCTCAATAGCTACGTATAAGGCAATATGTAGTGGGATGATATGGCGAAGTGTAACCATATATTTATTTCGCAAAAAAGATACGCAACCACATACGTCACGGGAGTAGAAAAATTTTGTGAAACACCCCATAATGACATTCTACACACTGATTTCTGCGCAAAATATTTAGCGTTCATGTGCATCATTAACCATTATTGCCTATGTCGAATGAGGAGTATCTCCTTCAAATTTTCGCCCCTTTTCCATGAGTAAATTAATGCACCATGTCATTCTTTAAGGGATAGTTTTAACTTCAGGGCAATCTGTATCATTCTTTCAAATGTTGTGCAACTGCGCTTATTTACATAACTTCTTCTATTACTGGTTTTATAGCGGAATCTGCAGGACTTGACGGGATAAATTTTTGCTGAACTATTCGACTGACCGAGGGCGAGCTTGTTTAGTAAATCCTAGCCTGTCCTCTGTCTCGTGGTACTTCCCACGGGTCGCAACGATGTTCACCTTAAATTTTAGGCAGACGCAGGAAGCCCCAAGCCCTGTACTGCGAACGCCACATAACAAATATTAAAATATGAAATATTTTAAAAAAAGTAGCAATATTATGCATGGAAGCGCACGGAGACGGCGGCACCAACAATGTCCGAGAAGCTCTTTCTACCGATACGCCTGCTTTAGTCTGACAGATTGAGTCAGGCAGTCGCAGTTTCTAAGAAAAAATATGGGTGCCATCTAAGAAGTGCAATATTTGAAGGGGCGAGATCTCATAGAGGAAGTGGCTTAGAGAGCACACGCATCTCGACGTTCCACGGTTTATGGGAGGTGAGGTCGGGGTAGAATGCGGAAAGCATTTCCGCGTTCTTAGTACGACCATCCTTTGTCGGCCAGCGTGCATTCCTTAAGCTTGCTCTTGCGAACTCGCGCGACACAATGACTAAGGGACATCACGGATTCGTGACTTCTGGAATGCAGTGCTGGAGCGGTGACGCCACGAAGGGGCTGATAAACAAAACAACATAGAAGATAGGTTCCGGCAGTTCCCACACGCTATACGACTGGAGTAATGCCGTACCTCCACGATCCGGTGTTTTGGCGCCTGTGCATTTCCTTGCCTCTGTCAGGTTTCACTCTCCATCCTTGTTCAAGATTTTGCTTGTGCGCGTGTTTGTTTTTTCACTAGTGGGCTTCCATTATACACTGGAATGCTGATTGTGATTCGTATAGCCCCTGGTATCTTGTATAGTCTCTGATATCTTGTACCCTTTCAGCTTCCTTGATAACTTTTGGGGGAAGCAGCTCTTGCTCCGACATTCTTCTACACATTTATTGTGGTTGCCATAAGCAGCTACAAAACGAAAAAAAAAACCCAGCCATTTCCCTATCAGTGGAGCGCAACTTTTGTTCGACCCCATGGTCACTTATGTTTCGCATTGCGATGCAGTTGCTAAAGGGGCTCGAATGCCTGGAAGTGCCGCAGTGGGTTTGTGAAGATAATTTTTGCGTGCGTTCTAAAAGGGAGACAGACGTATAAGAGAGACTGTAGTATTGAGTTGTTGCTTGTGCGAGCTGTCGTGCCAATCGCAATTACGTAACTCACCTTATATACATTCAATTGCGAGAAAACTTCCAAAGTTGTTTTTATTTCTCAAGAAGCTTTGCTCTTTTCTTGCGTTGAATAGATCAATCCTCCGACCCTTGATTTTTCTCTCTTCCTTTCTAAAGGGCAGTGCAAACAGTAATCTTTGCTCTGCAACATTGTAGGCTATTTCGATGAGTTAAAGAAAATGATTTCTCAAAGGGAGACACCAAAGGCAGCCAGGAAAGAGCGGTTTCTGTTTGGTTTAGTACAAACGTAACACGAAGGCGGAGAGAGGCATCCACGCAATATAGGCGTGTGTGCTCAAAACTAATTGCTTTCTGCATAGACAACCGGGCACCCCACGTTACAAGCGGAAGTTATGCTGCTACAGGCGCCATTTCTGGGATGCCGCGAGTAGTTTTCATAAGCAGACCGAGGATCTTCATTTGCACGTTTGTTAGATATCATGCCAGAGTGGCTGCAAGCCATCGAAGAGTTAGGTATTCTTCACTGGTGAAATAATGAAGAATAAATTTTTTGCAGTTTACTCGCAATCATATTTCTCTGATAGTAAAAACAACGCAGTTGAAGGACCCGTATGACGGCACTCGTGAAGATTGTCCAGAAATCTTAAAATAACAATTCTATAAACCTCAAGAATTAACATCAAACACCTTGGAACTGCAGTGGTACATAAAAATAAGACATAAAATACACCACACAGGGCTTACTTTGAAATTTTTTCTTTAGGTTTGGGCTTCCAAGCTTTGGAAAACGCGCAACCATTGTGAGGCGGCTCACGCTGAATACTTACCTCTAGCGGGAAACCGAAACAAGGAGCTATCAAACACTGCAGTACCAGTGGCGCAGCCAGGCATTTCGTTCGGGGGGGGGGGGGGGGGGGGGGGCTCGCGTTGCAGCTTGGCCTCCTCCTTAAGCGGATGCTTTAGCTCGGGTGCTCCTATCTAAATACAAGTTGTAGGCGAATTCGTTTTTCTCGGCAACCACCGCACCAAATTTGACGAGGTTTGTCGCATTTCAAAGAAAAACGTAAATTCTAGTTACTTTTGGTTACGAATTTTTCATTTACGTTGTCTATTCTTTATGAAAAATTGGCGAAAATCGCAAATTTTCAGAAAACTAGACTATCACGTTTAAAACTATGTAACTGAACAAAGTGAGTAATTGCACCGAAATTATTGTCCCAACAGAGAGCACGTATATGAAGCGTTCTGCAATATATACGAGGGCAAGTCAAATGAAAGTGAGCCAATGCGAATATATGACAAAATGAGTACTTTATTTAAAAGTAGTTTCCGTCAGCATTTAGACATTTCGGGTGATTCCCGTCTCATAAAACTCCCTGGGTTGCTGCTTTAAAAAAAATGTGCAACTGATTCTTTCCCGTTATCGTCCGACACGAATCTGTTTCCCTTGAGCTGTTTCTTTCATATGTCGCGAAATGTGGAAGTCGCAAGGCGAGAGTTCTCAGCTGTATGGGGGATGTTGCAGCGTTTCCCCCTTGAACTTTGCCAGTTTTATATAAACCACATCAGCAACGTGGGGACGGGCATTGTCGTGGAACAATTAAAAATTTAATTATTGAATTTTACGCGCCAGAACAGCTTTGTGATTATGAGGCACGGCATAGCGGTGGATTCCGGCAATTTCGACCACCTGGGGTTCCTTAACGTGCACCTCAATCTAAGAACACAGGTGTTTTCGCCCCTATCGAAATGCAGCCGCCGTGGCCGGGATTCAATTCCGCGACCTCGTACTGAGCAGCCCAACACCATAGCCAGGTCGTGGAGCAAGACGACCACATTCGTTAATTTTCCACGTCGTTTGTTTTTGATTGTGACATGCAGCCGAACCGGAATTCACAATATCGGAAACGATTGATAGTCTCTCGGGCTTTAGGAAATTCTGACGATCGAAAAAGAAAGTCGACAACACCTTTTCGGCGGAAATGACGGTCTTTGCTTTCTTTTGAGGTGGTAAATTTGAATGTTTACACCGTAAGCTTTGCTGTCGTGTTTCAGGCTCGTTGTAGTGGCACCATGGTTCGCCCCCGATCACAATTGCAGACAAGAATTTGTCACCCTCATTGCGATACCGGATCTTATGAGTCAAGGCAGCGCCGAACTTCTCCATCTTCTGGCGGTGGTTCAAAATACTGGGCATCCATTGCGCATGCACGAGCCGATAACCGAGATGCTTATGAATTATGGTGTGAACCGAACCATGACTGATCTTCACACGCTCTGCCAGTTCCTCGATGCTTATCCTCCGTTCTTGTCTCATCAGCTCATCAACCTTTGCAATTTTATTGGGGGGGGGGGGGAAGGGGGGGCTGCACGATGGCTCTGGCCCGGTCTTGGATCGTCTTTGCAACTTTCACGTCCTTCTTTCAACCGTTTCCTCCAACGCGTCACAGTGGCCAATGAAATGCAATGTTCAACGTACATGGCAGCCATACGGCGACTAATTTCTTTTTGGGAAACACCTTCAGCTGTCAAGAACCTCAAGGCACCACGCTGCTCAACTTATGAAGCGTCCATTACGTCACGCAACCATGTTCAACCCATTGTATGAGAGCATTAAGGAACATTTACCCTCACACCTGCGTGTCACTTTTGTAAATAAAAGATGCCTCTGTGTTACGCGCATGCCTCGCAGATATCGAACTGAAGAATTATTGCCCGGGGTGGGTAGGCTCACTTTCATTTGACTCGCCCTCGTTCACTAGAAGTGCGAAGATACGATGGAATATACAAATGCTTGATAAAGGGCAAAAAAGTGTCACTGGAAAGAAAGTTCACTGCACGTACACACAAAACCTCGCAACAAGATATTTAAATATACGTATAAGTCTCCAATAAAGCTACGTATCCAAGAAAAATTCCCTGTATATAATGCGTCAAACAAGGCAAATAAACATGTTGCCCAATCACAGGTTCACAAAATCCTAGATCCCGCCCCCATTCTATCCACTCCGCTCGATGTATCGTGCGTGACAGAAGGCGGCACACTTGCTCCCAGCTTTTCTCCTTTGCGCACACAATACTGAGCCACCATCGTCGGCTCACCCATTACTAACCCCCCACCCCTACTTTTTCTCTCGCACATACAGCATGCGGCGCGCGGTCACGACGTTATCGCCCTTAGACTTCATACGAAACATGAGGGCGACGCCGACAGGAGGAATGCGCCTGGAGTGTTCGTATAATTGCTATCACAATAATATAATAATAGTGTCTGGCAAATGAAGCGTGCCGTGGTTGATTACTTTCCGCAAAAGAAGTAACAAGCTGTCACGATGCGACAATTCGCTGCGCCGTTACAATGTATAATTTTTTCTTTTGTGGGGCGGGGGCACCGGAATGAAAAAGAAAAAAACGCCAAGGAGAGTATGTTGGCCACAATACAATGCCTACTTTGGCCACTTAATGTGGCGGCGGAATGAATATTGAAGAAAACGTGATACGTATGGTCCACCGAGAACCATACGCATATGTTGCTCGGTATCCTACACCGGCGAGACAAGACTTTACGGAGAGGTTGCGCTCAAGCGAACGCGGTGCAATCCGTCGAGTCTTCAAAGCGATCGCGGTGGGCAACCATTGTTTCTTTTTCTCGTGTGCTAGCCAGAAGGTGCCCAAAAAAACTCTGCTAGGTGAGAATCCACTCCGCCAGAGAAAACCAAACGCGCACCGAGGTGCACCGCGCGGTGGTCGGGGCAACACGAGAACAACGCATGCGCTCTGGCTGGCTCTGGCAGCCCGCTGGTAAGGTAGAGAATAAACATCATTTAAGAAGCTCAATGCGTTCTCACTAATAAAAGTCAAAGTAGAAGAAATAAATAAGATCGTAGTTACCTTGGCTGGCTTTAGTGTCTTGACATGGATGCTTCGGTGTAGGTGAAAAAAAGATATTTTTTTATGCGACATGACGGCACAAATGAACCATCACATTGCTTCGTCTCATCCGGTCTCACTGCGTTTTTTGTCAACTTGTCTGATAGTGGTTGATTTGGCTCGTCTCGCTGTAGGTTCCGATCTAAGACTTTAGAAAAGTCAATGCACTTTCGGCGTCAAATGTTTATAACAACATTCAACCCACAAACTTCCGCAACTGAATCTCTGAAGCACAACTTCAGAAATGTCAATGCACGTTTCGCATCAAAAGTTTATGAGAACTTTATGCCCATAAGGTTTTGGAATTCAAATCTATGCACTCCGTAGATTCCGCGGCCTCGGCGCGATTCCACACACCAACCCACGAATACACTCAAAATTGCCGCTCGACTTGCCGCTCGAGGTACTTTGCGCGTATTCTCCGGCAGCTTTCATGCTGGCGAAAAGCCCTTTTAAATAGCACGTAATGAGAACTGTATGGGGAGTTTTACAGCGAAGCTGTATATGTCCTTGGTTCTGTGTATTTTTGTCCGCTGTCCTCAAAAATAACTATCATCATAATCGGATCATACCCCCGTAAGACAGAGGTTACAAACAATCAGCAACGTGAAGCGAACGGTGCATAAATTTTTTGGATTCCCGTATACAACATGGAGATCAGCATACGTTTCAATAAAGAGAAAGCTAAAGAAAAAGCATCCGAACCACATCATTATTGATAAGGTGATCGTGATAGCAATGCGAAGCATGTAGCAAAGCATGTCGGTCACCTGCTCGTGAATAACACGCCTCTCTGGGGCCGAAACTCGGTAAGGTCACTGCCGTAGAGCAGCATGAGAGACAGTGTCGATGGCGCGAGGGACAGCTCTAGCCCTAGCCGAAGAAGGAATGTGGCAATGAAATGAAGCGTCCACGTTTTTCCCACGTTGAACCTCGGATAAGAACGGTCTCCCACCGACATCGCTGCAATTACCTTCCCATCCACGTTTTTGAACTGTATAATTGACATATTTACCAGCGAGCAAACTTGCACGTAAACATTTTTTTACTTGTGTATTTATATTTCTTTTATTAGCTATCCTCCCCTTGTGTAAATACTCCCAATCCGGGGGCCTTTAAGGTAATAAAGTGAAGTGAAGAAGGCGAAGAAGCTCGTCACGCTGCATCGGAGTAAAATTGCGGTCGATGGATTCAATAAAGGGATGCGGTGAATAGCGCCAAGGCACTGCGTCCACAGCGGCGGTCTTAGCGGCACGGTGGTCTCCATGAGGGTTTAAAAGTAAGTACACCGGCTCAGCACGACCGAGGCACTCGTGGCGTAGCAAATGAAGCGGTAGTGACGTTGGGTTAGAACCATACATGGAAGAGGCCCCAGCACAGAAATCAAGCACAGAAAATGGCCGGGGGACCATACGGTGACGGGCGAAAATTCAGACGGCATAAAAAAGCACACAACAGGGAGGCGCACAGCAACGGGACGATCGCAGATGACAATGCCACAGTGAAACTGCTGGCCAACCTCCCGGATCGCGCATATGAAGCACTTCTTGACTACATTAATGCCATGCCGAAAGGGGGGACTCTCATCCCCCTCGATTGGATAACATCCCTTGTCGCTTTCATTCCTAAAGCAGGAAAGGAATTTAATACTGACAACCTGATATTGCGCTCACATCGTGTGTGAGCAAACTAATGGAGATGATGGTGCGAGGTAGGCTCTCAGAATATTTGGAAAAGCGTAACACTTTTGCAGACACCATGTTCGGCTTCCGCCCTGACAAGTCGGCACAAGACATATTATTTCAGCTTAATCATGACATAGTACAGCCAACTAAGCACCCTCACAACGACAAAGTTGTCCTGGCCTTAGATCTAAATGGAGCTTTCAACAACATTAAACACAGCACTAACTTAGCACACCTCAGTGAGACCCACTGAGTCACAAACGCATTCCAGTATATCAAGGATTTCTTGATTAATCGAGCCCCATTCGCCAGAATCCAAGACACTGAATATGGACCTTACAAAATGAGCTCTAGGGGGATGCCACAAGGCGCTGTGCTTTCCTTGCTACTATTTAGCCTTGCGACGGTGCATCTCCTGGCGCGGCTAAACGGTATTGAAGGCGTGCGGTACGCGCGGTGCGCCGGCGATATCGTCATCTGGGCCACAGAGGAAAACACAGGGCATATGGAGGGAAGCCTGAAAGCAGCCCACGTAGTGGGTAGCTACGAAGAGCGCTGTGAACTCCAGTGTGCACCAAACAAATCAGAATTTGTGCACCTTAATCCTTCACCTAAGGACACTACACAAATATGTCCTTATTTGGCTAGTGGTCCCATACACGAGGCAAAGGAACTCCGAATTCCCGGACTCTTCATTCACAATCAAAGCAGAGTCGATGCAACACTAGAAAAGGTCCGCAAGGTTGGGGACCAAGTGGGCCGAATAGTCTGGCGTGTTTCCAACAAGAGAGGGTGATTATGATGTAGGGACGCTGTGCAGCAAGCTCATGCTTTCGTAACCAGCCGAATTATATATTCGGTCCCCTATCTCTCTGCGGAAACATGATGAAGCCAAACTCGCGCTTATCCTCCGCATAGTGTTGAAGATTGTACTTGACCTCCCTGTCGCAACTTTGAACGCAAGACTTCTCGCTTAGGGAGTAGTGAAAACATTTCCGGAGCTCAAGGCCGCCCACTTTACCAGCCAATGCACACGTCTAGCTCAGACAAAGTTGGGACGACATTTCCAGGATCGGCTTCATTTGAAACACGGTTTTCACATTTCGGCTCCCCACAAAGATGGACAGGGAAGACCACAGTGGTTGTCGCCAGGGAAGGGCGGATACTTTGCAACGCCACTATGGCAACAAACACGGAGTCTTCTACGTGGATGTGGCCGGTCCATGCCGCGGGGGGTGGTATACGGCAGCGCTCATTAACAAGGAAAAGCAACTAGATGGGCTCACTTTCAAAGCCTCAGGCTGAACACGAACAGAAGAAGTAGCCATTACCCTAGCTACCTCGGACCCCAGTCTATACATATCATAACTGACTCGCAGGGGGCTTGTCGAAATTACGATGCTGGTTGGGTCACCCCACTAGCGAAACGAATATTGCATAACTATAGAAACGGGGGAATCGATCATACCCCCCGCTGTCTAGTCTGGACTCCGGGCCACCAGGGTCTAGTAGGGAATGAAGCCGCGAACACGGCGGCTCGAGCACTCATCCACCGGGTGTCTCAGTTATACCATGATTACCTGGAACCCGAAGGCAGCTATTTTCTTGGATTCAAAGATATCACGATCTATTACAAAGATAGGCATCAACAATACCCAACTCAAGCAAAGGAGCTTGGCAAGGATAATGAACGCATCTTGATCCGGCTTTTCCCTAACATTTTATTGTGCCCGGCAATCTTGAAACATTTCGATTGTGCCTTCACTGGCAAGTGCTAATACTGTGTGGAGGTAGCTGACACCTACCACATGGTTTGGGCTTGTCAGCTCAATTCAGCTCTCTCCCCAAACTCTAGCCCAACCCGAGAGGAGTGGGAGGCGACGGAGCTCGGTTGCTCGGACCTTCAGGCCCAGAAGGACTTGGTTCGGAGGGCTGAGCTGGCAGCTCGTTCCAATGGGGTCCTGGAATAGGAACTACACCCATTGCGGAACCCCGTAAGAGCTCCGCCTCTCCTTTTGTTTTCAATAAAAGCTTTCAAGCAAGCAAGCGCAATGCGCTCTCACGCATGCATGCTATCTGCATCGTGTGCCGCGAAACTTATATTGCGGTGCGGGGCCTTTCCGGTCATCTTTCTCTGGCAGTATGTCTTTTCACGTTTTTCGTGTATATGTGGTGATACATCCTTTTCTGTAGTTAGCGAAGTCGTCGCAACTAGTAAGCATTTGCTGCGTCTGAATTCAGGGAGTTTTACGAGCTAAAAGCCGCGATTATGAGGCACACCGCAGTGGTGGATTCCGGATTGATTTAGAGCACCAGGGGATCTTTAACGTGCCCCCAATGTAAATGACACAGGCGTTTTCGCATTTCGCCCCATCGAAATGCGGCCACCGCGGCTGAGATTCGATACCACCACCTCGTAGTGTTCGCTCCCTCTCTCCGTCCTAAGTTTGGGTGGTGGCCCGTAGCCGTTGTGTTTTAACTAGGCCGTCGATGCTAAAAGAATGTACTGGTTGAGTAATGGCCACACGAACATGACCTTACGGCTCTCATGATTGACAAATGCTACTTCTCGCGTGAAACATTTCGATGGTCACACGCGCTGTACATTTTTCATGCGCCAGCCGCAGCCCAGCAGCTCCTTCAGCACAGGGTCAGAAGACAAGCACCACAGCCGAAAAACTTTCTGAAATCCATGCTCAAGCACGTTGGCAGAAAATAATTTTTGGCGTATAACGCCTACCGTATATCCTGCGTTTTCATGTCTTGTGAAATGATGACAAACGGTCATCTGATCAACGTACCCGGCGGGCGACGTGATAACTGTGAGTAGGCATCCTCGAGCGATCGCTTTCGCGGATACGATTCCTTAGACGCGATTTAGCATCTTCACATCGGACGCGTAGGTGGCCGTTTGTTGCGCTGTGCAAACCAAGGTGCCCAATACGGGAAATTTTGCGAAAGTTATTACCCGCATGCAACTACACATCTTCAAGTTGGCAATGCGTAAATGGACAGACAACGCCGAGCACGCGGCGGCATGCACGTTTACGTTGAACCCACGGCTGGCGATCCCGATGTTCGATTTTACAAACTTCGGACAGCTTCAGGTTTTCTTAGGATCCCAGCCCACGTGACTTTCTTTCAGGACCGGAACTATCTGGCTGCCAGCGCGCTGCGAGGACTCCGAAAATCGGAGAGGACCAGCGCGATATTGGAATTGTCTGCCTACGGACACTGTACACACTACTGACTTCAGCAAATTCAAGTAAAGCATCACCTATTTCATTCAGTAAATTTTGTTTGCCGACCTCTTCATGTAAAATCCTTCATTGGGTCATTTGAGGTTTATTAAAAGAAGTAACACACAAAATACATATGAAGATGACAAGTGCGCCGAATGGAAGTACCGACAAGCAGGCTTATATTACTTCTGCATGTTGACCTAGAGAAACTGCTAAAATGCGCAGCTCTACTTAATGTAATAATGAAATGGCTAGATAAAACATGGGAAGAAACGAAAGGCAGGACGGTTAACTGTACTGTTCCTTAGCCTAGACTTGAGAAGGAAGATGGAGAAGGAAAAGAAAGAGAATTCAGAGTTGATTAACGCGTTTGTGTTTGTCTCTACCTTCTAGAAAGAAAGAATGCTGAGGAAGTTTCATTTAAACTGTAATTGACATGATAACTTGAGAATTATGCGACAAAAAACACTAAGAATATCAGACAAATTTGTTTGGATTCATTCTGCAGTATTTCTCTGTTCGCGCCTTACTAAATTAAGGCAGGCAAGGGCGGCATGGTGGATAAAACATATCCGGCTTTTATTTTTCGTTTCTACTGTTTAGCGCCTGGCGTCCACGACAAGGTCCGCGAATAAAAAGATGCTTTGATAGTCTTTGTATTGTTAAGCGTCATGTATATGCTGTTGCCACGTCGTGCGCTGGGCACTTTGAGTTACAAGTCTTTGAGACACTCATCGAGTCTGTTGCGCGCTCATAAAATTTATGTAGGAAGTTTGCTGCTTTGTACTTTTTGAAACTGCGTGCGCGTACGGAATTCCACCTCTTCACTTGTCTAATACATATCCTACGTACGGAATTGGACAGTATCTGTTATGATTATTGTTTTATTTCATCAACATTCCCCATTCGCCGCTACTTTCCTCTGTCTACCTTTACCATTTACCCCAATGTGGAGCATCTGGTAAATCGAAGGCTTATCCAGGTGACCTGTGCGTGTATAATTTATAAATACACTTGTAGCATTATAGAACCACATCTGCACATGTTTGCTGGCATAGTAAAACGCGGGGTACGTCTCCTGCGTAAGGGATAATCAGAACACAAACTGACAGCGGACATCGGCCATGGACGCAGGGACTACATTATCGATCTCTCCTGGGCTTTATTAGATACGCAAATATATTAAAATTCATTTAATCATCCTTATTCGCCCGCATCCCATCCCAGCATTAACCCTCGCATTAAAAGAAAAGCAAGCATTTAAAGTGGCAACAAATTATTTCCGCCATGAGATTTCCGGGAACTTCTGATACTAACTTTGTCTGAACAACTTGGGAAACGGACAATTAGCGCGCTTAACGAGCGATATAAGAATAATGAAAGAAAGGACAGCAGATCAGGTAATCAAACGACGTTATCGAAATACGCACTTATACGACGGGTAAAAAGCAAGTACGAAAAATAGCTTCTGTTTGCGAGAAAAATAGTTTTAAGCATCATAAAGTGCCACATGATCTTTGTTATTCCCAAAAAAGTGAAAAAATACAGAAAAATGGGGACAAAACAGCTCCCAGGTTGGCGGTACTGCAAGTTGTAAACACGACATGCTTTGTGCCGGCTAATTTGGTCGACGGTGCGTAATTAAACCCCGGGGAAACGAGTCATTTTGAACCCATTACCGTGCTGTGCAGCAAGGCGACCAGAAGGGGATGAAAAATTAAATCTCCAAAGTACTTGAGAGTTAGAGGAAATGAAAGCAAGGCTGGGAGGTTCACTAGACTTTGTCCAATTTGCTACGAGGGAAGGAAGGTGGGGGAGTGAAAGAGAGAAGGAAAGAGGAGACAGTCCAGGTCATTCACGCACATTATCCAAGTTGCAGTGTACTTAGAGGTCGGACCCTCATGTGTAACCTTCATGCACTGTACAAAATTTTGTGTGGCTTTGTGGACTCATGAGCGCTGATGCAAGGTTCACAGGACCTTTGCTTAGTAAAAGGCATATTATCCAGTCTACCCAAGGCACACTGGAGAATCTGACTTTGTTTGTGGAACCAGGAACACTACCACAAGACGTGATAAATGATATTTTCACATCGGCACTTAGCGCGCGGGTGAGTCAGGCAATCCAAAGCTGCAGCTGTGTGAGTTCATGAAGGTTACATCCGCCCACAGCCAACGCAGTAGCGTTGCGTCTGTAGTGAAATATTTGTTCATGACAGCAGCTGTAATGAAGGATCGAGTCTGATAAGCGAAGTTTGCTGTTATGCGGAATATTCCAAGGCCTCTACGTTATTACGCGCGCAAGATCACGAAGATGTAGCGTACGCTCGTGATAACTGTACAGAGAACAGATGCTACAGCTTGGACTAATTGAGCAGCATCAGGGACGAGCTGCTTACCAACGATGCCACAATGTCCCGGTTGCCATTTGACCATTCTTTCATGCCCTTTATTAGTAACGCGATGGCAAAGTACGTTCATGTAGGGCACACACTGGTAGTGGTTTTATCATCCTAAACCCATAAAGTTCCCTTAAAACATGCGGGAATGATGAGGTAGTAATATGTAGAGGGGGGTAAAACGTTAAATCATTCGTCCCAGTAGTTTCTGCACATAATGAATTAGGTTCGCATTAGTAGTTCAAGTATATTTGTTTAATATTCCAACAGTCATTCAAGCAGCCATTAATGTTCAAGTAACGTTCTAGAGATTTTCGGTACTGATAATACGATCTAGTCCCCCCCAACCCCGGAACGAAATAAGTCCATAGGAGCTTCGTTATTTTTTATCAATTCTAAGCGAGAATAATGAAGTTACATCTGTGAGCACAAAGCACAGAATTTATAGTGCCATCTCTGACTGTGTGCAATTGCAGTAAACTATGTAGGGAGCTTTCTGTTATGAAAAAAAAAAACAATGATAGCTGTCCCGGAATAACAGGATTCATTACATCATTTTCTTCAGAATAGAAAAAAAGTACAGCTTATAGGTAGGGAGAGATTGACCATCAGTCAACCGAAACAAGATTAACTTATTAGAACGCAATACTTTCGGCAAGCTTTGCGACCATGCCCGATCACTAATCAAGTTCTAGCCGAAATAAGGTTGGTGTATATCCTAGTAATCAACCGCCTACTGCGAAATAATGGAAGCAGGGTTGTGAGACAACATTTTATCAGTTTCAGCTAAATTAATGTGTGCCCTTAAATTAATCTTAAAATACACGTTGCTTTTGTTCACCAGGCCAACCTACATGCTGTCGGCAATGTACAAACCATTCGAGATTTCTGTTCGAACTAGGCCTCACAAGATATGATGCAGTCTCAGAATGGTGCATTGTTTTCGTTCTCTAGGCAATGAGCAAGCTTGCTATAGAGGCCAGAAAAGAGCATATCCAAGGTATTTACATTCAAGCCGTTTGTCATTCCACCAGGCTGAAAGCTCAACATCATAATAATATGCTGGAGGCAAACCTTCGCGAATGATCTCGATGAATCTGCAATATATTGCAGTCTCACATGCCTCTTATTTTCCAGCACCGTCAATCTTTTGGTGCATGTTTAACATTTTCGCCTTGGGCGTTGGTCGTGACCTTTGTGCATGTGACTATTGCCTTCCTATAAGCGATCTTGGGCAAGTTTACCATTGTTGTGTAGCTAACGCTACGCCCCTCCGACCATAAAAAAATGTGAACAATTATCTCGTCTCTTTGTGTATTCATTGGTATCTTTTCTTTTACTTAGGTGCAAGGGTACGGGTTGATTGCAAGGAGGATAGCTGTAAACTATCCGCCTAATTAACAAGTGCTCATGTCATCATAGGGTGCACAACTTTGGTAGTATCGCTAACGCGGCTACACCCTTCACATCGAGTGCGGAAATAACCGAGGATCATATGAGACATTGTCATTGCTGCGGATTTTACTCAGAAGAAAAAGAGAAGGGTTAATCAAATCCTACAATTTGTATAGCTCTTAGCACTATTAGGTGTCATTGTAATTTGTGCTCTTTTTATTGTAATCAACTGTATTGTATTCGGTAAAACACACTCGCTCAAGGCTTCACTACGTGATAACAGTACAAATAAGTAAATATATATGTTTGAGCCAAATGAGGAAGCAGAGGTTGGCCAGAGATAAGTATCGTCTATCTTGACAGTTTTCACAAGGTAAAGGGAAAGAGGAGTAATGCAGCAGTACGAGAAGTGATATTGATCATAGACTGTAAGATGGGATTATATACAAGTTTGCGTCGGAAGGTCCCGTTCACAGCCCTACACCAGGGTGCTGTTAATAAGAAAGTTTAAGACAGCCTTCATTGCCTGTTTTGTTGGCATGTCCGGCCAAGGGCAAGTAAGTCGTTTTCACTCAACGACCTGTATGTTCTTAACTGGCACTAAGGAAGCGGTTAATGCCTGTTGCTCACGCTCATATTGGTGACAGAAAAGTGGAAGTTCCACTGTCCCAGGCCTATTTGACACAACACAGTTGGCTGACTTTGCGCACGTTGGTGCCACGAAAGCATTGTCTGGTGAAGATAACATCTAGTCCAAGCTTGTGGTCCTAGCTCCACGGCTTGGCTGTTTAGCAAATACTGACTGAATAGAGATTTCGATATCCCAAAGAAAGGTTTTGAAGTTCTGCGTGCTGCCAATGAAGATGATAATGACGTTTATTGGCGTCCTCAATTGTGAAGGGCTGGGGAGAAATAGTCTCCTATCCTGCTTGATTTAATCGCCTTTTACTACGTGTGTCGCTGTCTAGCTTTTTGCCTACCTGATCTCAATCTTAAAGTTCTTATTTAAAACTTGTATTACTGTACTGTACCATTGCCTACATTTGGAATGACCTGTTGAAGTTAGGTTTCCAAATAAAGAATACCGAAACAGTGTGGACCTTAGACTACGGGCGGAATGCACTCTCCTTGGGGGAATAAATATATCATGCCAAATTTAGACGTTCTAATATGACGCTTACGACCCCAGAATAGTGTTTGCCTGAGCTCGTAAGTTGCAGATAGCGCAAGCGGTTTTCGGCAGAACGTACTGACACGGACAGATAGAGACGACGACACAGGCTGAGCCTTCGTGGTTGTTTGGTGGTTATGGTGTTGGGCTGCTAAGCACGAGGTCGCGGGATCGAATCCCGGTCACGGCTGGCACATTCCGATGGAGGCGAAATTGGAAAACACTCGTGTACGTGGATTTAGGCGCACGTTAAAGAACCCCAGGTGGTGCAAATTTCCAGACTCCCCCACTACGGCGTGCCTCATAATCCGATCGTGGTTTTCGCACGTAAGGCCCCATAATTTTTAATACGCGCTGCACTGGCAACTGAATAATAATATTGACTTCCTACACTTTTTATAACACGAGCCAGCCAATGCTTCTTTTTTGAGTCATGTAGATTATCCGACTTCTTAGGTCGAAATACCGTCCTTGCGCAAGTAGCCTTTTTTGTTTTTCTGGTCGTAAAATAGAAGGTGTACCTATGCAAGATTGCCCGCTTCTGTCAATAGCATGGCTTCTAACATTTCGCTCGTCAGCTTCTATTTCGTTTTTCCAAAAACCTTGATGCCGTGAAATTGAACCGTGCAATGGTGCTGGTGATAATGAAAAGCGAGATGCCTAGCGCAGATTGCTTCCAAAGATGCTGCGTGCTCTCTTCTGCTGTCGCTGATACACCTGCTTGTTTGTCCTATATCAGCGCCCACATGATAAAGGTAGATCATATATCACCCCTGTCTCGCAGTTGGTGTGCTTCTTCTTGCAGTTTATTGTGCATTGCTTATTTTCTTGTCCGTTATCGAATAGTGGCCACAGTGAATGCGCCTTGTTTGGTGCTGAGCATACAACCACGATGCGCTCCTTTCCGGCTGACTTCTTCAGGCTATGGGTTAAGCCTTGTACATAAGGCACAACGGCCACCTTCCCCTTTTTCTGTAGAGTTTTTTCTTGTTGTTGAACCTTACCGATCAAGACGTAGCGTATTATTCAGCAACCCTTCGGCGACTGCTTTAAGCAGGCATTTGTGATAGCCAGCGTTATTGAACCTCATTACACGGTACATGAAGCTCTCTTCCGTTACGCGATGGCACTTCTTTAACGCGGCCTGTAGCGCCGTGACCACTATGGCTCGTGTCACCCTTTTGTAATGGTCGGAAACGTATGTCAGGAACCAGTTCAGTTGCAAGAACAAGAAAATGCGTCGTCAATGCCACCAGTATCAGCCAACGACGAGATTCCGTGCCGCTCAGGTCATGGGACCCCGTGCTGCATCACTCGTCATCTACCTGCCCAGACGCTGGGAGCATGGGCTGTGCTCAAGGCCTGTGCACAGCACCACCGCTCAACCCAGCTATAAAAGACCATCTCAAGCAAGGCCCGGCCATTGGGCACGGCGACACTCACGAAATGCTGTCAGCTAACAATCGGCTTATCATCATCCTGCAGGTGGGGAGGCGAGATGGAAATTGTGTCTGCTCAATCGACCTCTTTTTACTTGTGGTGCCGTGCCCACGGCTATGTGCTGTTGTGATTGAGCATGCGATGCATATACATGAACACTTATTGCTTGGCAGAGACATTGAGATGAATCCAGGCCCTGAAATCAGCCAACAATTAGAAGAAATAGCTGCGGATATAAAAGAGATTAAGAATAGCCGCCTGGCTAAAATAGGCATGAAATTAGACCTACTGACAAGACTAGAAGAAAAGGTCGACTGTTGTCAAGAACAAATAGCAAATATGAATATTCTTATCAAAGACATGCAAGAAAAAATCGACGATCTAGAGAATCGTAGCAGGCGAACAAATCTGATAATATATGGCTTACCGGAGAGAGAGGAAGAGGGACCCTCGATACTTGAAAGTGCACTGAACAAAAACATAATTGTAGATACCCTAGAATTAAAACCAGTAGCAATCGAACGTATACACCGGATGGTTAGAGGAGCGCCAAACAAGGTTAGGCCTGTAATTCTTAAGCTACTTGAGTCAAGATACAAATCTTCAATACTAAAATGGGGATACAAACTTAAATATACAGGCCTATCCATTGCAGAAGATTTTTGGAAACGCATACGCGATATCCGAAGGAAACTTTGGAACAGTGCGAAAGCAAACCGACAAATAAATGAGAAAGTTTGCCTTCTTTTTTGATAAGTTATACATAAATAATCGAGCATATGTTTAGAGCAATAAGAAAGTGGACAAGGGCCCACTTAATGAGAAACGTGTAGAAGTAGCTACTGCAAGTGCAGCAAAGGTGGTGAGCGCACCAAGCGACCAAACAAAAAAGGAGCTACTACTTGTCGCACTGCAAAATCAGCAAACTAGCACTCCTCATGGTGAATGCAAGAAGCGTCATCCACAAGCCTGAATCACTTGAAAAACTGTTAATTGATTATGAACCTGACCTAGCAGCCATAACAGAAACATGGCTCACGCCTGAAGTTTTTGATCACGAGTTCGCACCACCCAACTATTCTGTGGTCCGGAAAGACCGCCCCACACGTGGTGGTGGAGTGGCTTTATTCATAAAGAAAGGGTATTTCCTTGAGACCCTTCCAGAGGTACAAAGCGCAGAGGCCATTTTTCGCAGACTACTTTGTGACAGTACGATCATATTCATAGGTAGTACTTATCGGAGCCCAAACTCTGGTGATGCTTCTATCAGTGTCCTTCATTATTATAAGGAACATCACATGCCTGGTTCCCACGTTGTCCTCCTGGGTGACGTTAGTCTCCCACCCATTAACTTGAATAGTATGTGCTACTCCTCATCAGCTTCGGATACATTGTTCGACCTCATGCTAAACCTTCAATCTTCATCAGATCGTTTCACGCCCCAACCGCTCACAGGGATATGCTCAGAATATATTAGACCTAATCTTTTTCAGCAATCACTCCCCCCCCCCCCCGACATAAACCGCATAAAAACTGACGTAATCCACGGTATATCACACCACGACGTACCAGTGTGCATCGTACCTCTTGGTGCGAGCATAACTACTCATTCTTCTGTATCTGTAGTAACAGACTTCGAAAACGCCGTTGACAAAAGCATACTGACGAACCTGGCTGATGAATTCTAGCATTTTTCAGAAATTGGCTCCGATGCTTCAGTGAATCTAAATTCCCATTGGTTGCGCTTCAAATAGCTCGTACTTTACTGCCTCACTCATTACGTACCTACAAAAACAAAGCGCCCTCCAAAAAATAATCCACGGTTCACGCGAGAATTTATTCAAGCAAAGCGACCTTTGAAAAGGTTACCTAGAGCGATAAAAACAAAAGGCGAGGGAGAATCCAGAATTCTGAAATTAGCGGACGCCATCGCAGAATTCGAACATAAAGCTAAACGTGCTAAAGAGCACGCCTTTGATGAAGTACTACCTAACTGTCTTGTTTATAGCCCCCAAAGGTTCTGGAATTAGTTTTGTGCTAATAAAAATACTACATTATATTCTCTCCCCTAAGAAAAAGCTGCTAAGGCTAACGCATATAAGGTTTTTTTTTGTGAAGGTATACTATAGATGACGCTATTATTCCCGTATTTGCACAGCCACATTACGCGAAAATCGCTAAACTAGACATTACGGATGCCGGTATTTTTAATCTGATGCTGAAACTTGACCCCAAGAAATGTAGTGGCCCCGATGACGTACCTAATACTTTCCTCAAAAGATATGCAGGGTGGTGTATTAAATATCTTGGCCTAGTTTTCCGGAAATTACTTACGACTTCACAACTACCTCATGATTGGAAAATTGCAAAGGTAATCCCGATTTACAAGGGAGGCGACACAACATTACCTTGAAATTTCAGACGCATTTCACTAACTAGCATATCTTGTAAACTTCTCGAACACGTAATCTTAAAGCATATGACAGTGTTGCTAGAGCGCATTAATTTTTCTCTCTCCCAACCAACACGGTTTTCGCAGTGGTCTATCGACAGTAACTCAACTAACAGAACTAGTCCCCGATCTTGTTGTTACCGTTAATAACCGCGGTAAAACCGACTTGATTCTACTCGATTTGTCCAAGGCTTTCGACTGTGTATGTCACAGCAAATTATTAGCTAAAGTTGAAACTGTTTTTGGTATAGGAGAACTTTCTCCTTGGATAAAAAGTTTCTTAAGTAACCACTCGCAATTTTTGGTTAACGAAAAAACGCTTTTTAACATAGTCGCAGTAACATCCGGAATCCCCCAAGGGTCAGCGCTCGGACCACTACTTTTCTTACTCTATAGTAACTATATCACAGCTGACATCAATTGCAATATAAAACTACTCGCTACAACTGCATCATATACACAGAAATTAGTCATTAAAATTATCATAATAAATTGAATAATTCTCTAGCTCGCAGAGCTGATTGGTTCTCTAAATGGCACATGCAAATAAACATACAAAAGTCCGCGATCATGACTGTAACCAGGAAAACGGTATCATCAATCTTTGTATACGCAATTAACAGCACTCCACTTAGCAAAGTTGAAGAGCACAAATATCTAGTCGTTACATTAAGGTCGGAGCTCAAATGGGACAAACATATCGGTAATATAATCACAAAGGCGCTGCGCAAACAATTTTCCTTAAAAAGAAGCCAGGTGCTCGAATCAAGTCAACGAAGCTGCTAGCCTACACATCATTTGTAAGGCCTGTTCTCGAATCCGCTAACACAGTGTGGTTTCCGCATACACTGACTAACATCAATACAATCAAAGGAAAATCAATACAAAGGAAAGCTGTGAGGTTCGTCCATAACAAATATAAATATATATTTACAAATAATAAAACTAAATAAATAAATAAAATAAATAATAATATAAATAAATAATAAATAAATAATATAAAACAAACATTTTAACTCAGTCCGGTTTGCGAAGTCTATCCACAAGAGCGAAACACGCTCGCTTAAAATTCTCGTTTCAACTACTAAAAATAACTGTAGGATAGATACCTCGAAATACATTTCATTCTCCAAGGCTCTACGTACACGTAACAAGCATGTGCACACATTGACAGAGTACGCATGTAAAAATGACACATTTCAGTATTCTTTCTTCCTGCTGACAATAGCAGAATGGAAGCAACTTGATCCTACTATCACAAACATTGAGTCATTATCCGAATTTATCTTACAATTAGAAAAAAAAACTATGTGTGAATAACAGTACGTATGCATGCAGGTAAACCGTCACAAATTGCTTTATTCGTTAGGAAATTTTAATAAACCGTCTCATTTACAACTTATTCGTTTGCCATAATGATTCTCAAACACTCGTAGTTTTATTTTAGTTACTTCTGTTTTATTACTTGCTTCTAGTGATACCTGCGCTGTGGTTATAAACCCTCTTGCTTTCTTCCTTTCTTTTTTCATTATTTACTATTCCGTTTGATCTTAAAATGGTTTACTTGTATAGTATGTATAACTTGCATTCCTTATGTCGTTCTTTTTGTATGACCTATACTTTCATTTCCTTGCGCTGAACAGCTGAATTATTGTACTGCCCATCTGCCATGCTCTAGAAGGAGAACAGCAGTATTGAAAATAAATAAATAAGTAAATAAGTAAATAAATGTCTGTATGCTCTGCTGGAAACCACTCGTGCTATTTGCAACCAATGAGGTCAGGGAAATACTGATTTGAAGTTTCTTTCTAGTTTTCTGAGCGCTTCTGCGTTCCTACAAGCATTTGACGGCAACACTTTGAGCCCCACCATCACCACTGCTCACAGTAGAGTGAGAATGTTGTCTCAAAGAATCAAGAAGAATAAAGAAGAACATAATCCCCGATGAAGTCGTGAAATTATTTGGAGTAATACCCCCTCGGGAATGATATGCAAAGCGAATAGCGAAAATTCTGGACTCCGAATTACGCAGAAAAATTCGTCTACTTGAATATTTCCTGCGCTTGAGATGCCCCACTGCTAGTGCGTTCCTTCAGCAAATGAAGTTGACTAGTTAGGCGATACAACTTCTAAGGAGTGCTACATTCCTTCCTACCCTGAGACTGCGCTTTTCCTGCCGTGAAAAGACCTGTTCCATAAGCTCACCACTTCAAAAGCTCGGAAACGCCAACATATCATTTCGTATGACAGAGATATTAGAACTTCGTTCTAAGTATGCAGGGCACCCAAAACTGAGAAACGCCGACAGAGTAGCACTCCGAGGGATCAAGAGCAAAGCCAATGAAGAGCACGCTCTAAGGATAGTTGCTGAAGGAATTGACTGCCTTGGAAAGGGAAGGAACTCAGCATGACGGGGCACCAGCTTCATATCTAGCATGCCCAAACTTAAAGACAAAGGCCTAAAACTGTGCCTCACAGATAAAAAGAGAGCCTGCTTCGTAGTCGAAGACGACAACTACAGCACAAAAGGCAGCGAGGCCTTGAAGCAAGACTTTCTCTCTGTGAAAGTTCGACGTCTAACTGAAGCAAGAAAGAATGTAATGCATATCCTAAGCCATGCGAAACTGTGCCACCAACGCACACAATCGGTGACTCGAAATGTAATACTCACTCTGCAGTTTTTACCATGAAGACCCACGACGAAAACATTCCCTTCAGGATCATCGTGTTAGAAAGAAAGATGTGGCAGGCACAACTTTCAATGTATCTGGCAATGCAGCTATCACGGCTCGAGGTCCATGGCCCATACAGACTCAGAAATTCGGAAGCTGTCATAGTCCACCTTCATTCTCATGATTCGGTGAAATCGGAAGCTTGTTTTGTTCACATTCAAGGCTTGTATTACTTCGTCCCACATTCAGGTGTGCTGGCGGTGGCATCAGTCGAGGCTAAATACATTGTACCATTCCAGAATAATGCTGGCGTTTCCGTGGACACCTTCTTATTCTATCCTCCTACCTCAATGCAGCTGTCATTTGTGTTGAAGAACAGCACTACAATGAGAGATGCGGAGTGTGCATCGGCTCACCAGGCGCACCGTAGTTGTGTGGCCTTTTCGTCGAACTAGCGGGGCAAAGAATAGAGGATGCCTTAAAGAGGACCACATTCAAGCAGTATTTCGCTACGTGGATCACTTTCTCGTGTTATGCCATACAGCGGATGAGTTCGATTTTAACAAATGCAGGTAAGGTGTCCTGAGCACTTCGCATGAAGCTTGTCCGGATTTAAACTTTACCTTTGAAATCCCTAAAATGAAAATAATTAGCTATCTGGATTTGGTCATCACCTTCAAAATGCAGCCCACATGCTAGGAGTACGAAACCCGCTGTATCAACGGATTCCTGTCATACGTTTCCGTCAATTTCGAAAATGTGAAACGACTAATCATGGACACGGTGTTACAGGCCGCGCGCGTCTCATAACGTAATGGAAGAGAGCTTCATGCATGATGTAACCAGGCTTAACAACGCTGGCTATCCCAAAGTCCTGCTGTAAGCAGACCTTTGGTATAGACCTTTGAGTACGAGACTCTTGAACAGCAACCTTGAACAACGAGAAGCCATTCTACAGAAAAGGAAGAAGGCCGCCTTTGGGCCTCATGTACACGGCCTAACCCAAAAGCTAAAGAAGACAGCCGGAAATGACGGCATCACGGTTGTATGCTCAGCACCAGACAAGGCGTATTCAACGCGTGCACTAGGCAATATTGGCCAGCAAAATGAGCAAGGTGCACTAAAGCGCAAGAAGAAGCACACTAGCTGCGAGACAGTGGTGATAAATGATATGCCCTTATCATGTGGCCGACGATATGTAGGACAAACAGGCAGGTGTGTCAATGATAGGACAAGATAGCATGCATCATCATTGGAAGGAATCTTGAGTTTGCATCTCTCTTCTTATAATTGCCAGCACCTCTGCATCATCCAATTTCGCATCAAGGCTTTAAGAAAACGTAAATACAAGCTCACCCGCGAAATATATGAAGCCGTGGCAATTGAGAGAAGCGGGCAATCTTGAATCAGTACGCCATCCGTACTGCTATACTCTATAAAAAAATGGGTCAAAAGTGAGTCACATCAACTTTGCCCACTTTTTCTTTGCTACTACCCCTGCTTCTGCGAGTAGAGTCACAAATTAATAGCCAGCCCTTCTGCATCAGTCGGTTTACTCGCAATGGCTTGTGCAGAGTCGTGAAAGATGACGACAACTTTGTGATTCGAGATGAGTCTTGGCCATAGAAAAATTTTAATGTAGAAGAAAAACCAGCTAATTTATTGTGGCTTTATGCTTACTTCTGACTTAGCCGGACCCTCTGGGTTTGTGTCCAGGTCGTAATGCAGTTTCTCACGCTTTCGTCCTTGTTATGCTCTGCAATGACTTCCACCTCTAAATATTGATATTCCTTGACCATTTTGTTGAAATCCCGCACGCTTAATGTTGAGCGGATTTCCTGTGCTACAGAAGACCAGGATTTGTCCCACTGAATTCTGCTCATAAGAAACTCCATAAAAAGAAATGGCTATTAAACAGAGCACTTCAACGAGATAACAAGCTAAGTTCAGTGAAGGCACTCAACAGTGCCGATTGTAAATGCAGTTCCGCGAAGCCAAATTTAATTTTGAGCGTTCACTTGCCAAAACCAAGATCTTGTTAATGCACACGGTAATGGGAAACTGCAGAATAAATTCAGCAGCTTGGGTTGCTGAATGTACACGGAATGTCCGGTACCCCAGCGTTTTTTTTATTCTGCACCAACTGAAAAGCAGCCACTGTGGTTGTCATTGAACCCATGACCTCGAGCTCGGTAACGCAATGCCATGGCCCCTCGGCTACCGCAGTGCTTTGCGTTCAGTGACCAGAAAGAAATGTTAGCGAATCCAACAGTGCTTTTGAGCAACCTGACACACATAAAAATAAAAATGTTGCAGTTTCACACTAAAGGTGAAGTTCTTACAGCCATGGCAATGTATTAGACAACTGCACAAAGCAAGGTTCGTAGTTTCATCGGCTCTATTAACTGTGGTAAGTATTCGGTTACTAATTAAATTAGCAAAGACGGAGTCAAGCGCGCACGTGCAAACATGAATAGATCTCTACCGCTCGCTCTCACAACGTTAATGTAATGAAGAGTGCGTAGAGAAGGGGCCGAACGCTTCTGCATCCTCTTTCTTGAACGCGTCTCCAAAACTTTCAATCACACTACCTCGGTAAACCCCACCTTTGAATCCACCGGAGATTAGCTCCATAGCAAGGGAGGGTGGCGCGAGACCGGGTTCGAGAAGCGGCTAGAGGAGGAGAAGCGTGCTAAAGCAACGCCTCACTTCCTACGGCTTGCGCACGTTTTACCACGTGACCTCCTACACACACATTGGATGGCCATCAAGCGACTATACATATCGAGTCACCCTTCAACAATTCTTTTCACGCGCAAAGCCACTGGTGCGAGATCTTATCGCACTAGGATGTTATACGTGAAACTCACGGCAGCTTCAACAGATAAATTTCGCCGGTTCTGTTCATATAACTCATGCCGCAATAAACGCAAAAATTTTATGCAAAACCAGCCCCTTTGGATCTTGACCCCATGAGCCAGCGGTGAACGACCTTCTTGAAAAATGTGTGGCTAAATATCTACAAAATGACTACGCCCGCATACATCGACGCAAGAACTTGTGGAGGGAATGCAGCAGTTCTGGCAGCTTCACGCGGATCAGATTGCTCTATAGCATGGGCACCTTTATAGTTCTGCCTTACATCAGTGCAAACTGCTCGATACGCAACGAGTACAGCCGCACCATTAGCATTAAGGAAATTAAGCGCAAATACGCCGCATCTTTATAACCCTTGGAGCACGCTCTGAAATCCAACGATAGATATTTCAGACGTAAGCTGACTCGAACGAGCAAATTTTGCTTCTGAAAAGTTAATGTAGCGACCATCTAAAGACGCATGTTTAAATTTATGTCTGTGTCATTTGTGAACATTATGCACGTGACGTAAAATTAAGGGTCAGTAAAACATTTTTTTTTAACACGAGCATAGAAAACCAATATAGAGCACGCGTAATGCGTGTCCGATATGATCTAAAGCCGAAGCCATCAACAGCGCCACGCCATTTTGTAGTTGTGTTGCTTCTAGAATGGCACCATGCGCGAGCAACGTTGTGGGTTTTGAATGCTTCTACAAGCGCTCCGTTAAGAGAAACTGCAGCCGGACGTTACGGCAAGTTACGGTGGGAACTTCTTTACCTGCTATGTTGTTGCGATAAAAAGGACCGCCAGCAGCAGTGCGTTGCTGATTTCGTCATTGCTGACATCGAGCATGTGCAGCTCACTGGACCGAGACAAGCACCCCAAGGTTTGCGTCTTTCATTGCGGTGTGAGGGATTGTAACGCACTTTGACAGCCTAACAGCGGGGAGAATGACCTGAGCCTTATTTTTGTTGTCTGAGGTGAGCATACGAGCTTTTGTTCGAGTTTACAAATCGCGCATACTGGGCCCTTACGGTTCGGCCACATATTGTGCGACGTTTCTCTTGGCAGTTCACAGAGGTTTTGTAGGCCTGCGGATGCATGCTACTATACTGCTGGTCAGCAAAAGTGTACTGTCAGGAGAAACACCGTTCTTACCGAACCTAGTGACGCACCGCCTGTCGCAATGAAATATCTGCAGCTACCATCAAGTGAAGAGAAAATAGTAGCGCCAGTGTGACATTCACTGCTGATCACACGTCATCGGAAACATTGAAGACAGCTTGTGTATTCTGAAGATTCGCAAGCGCTTTAGGTATATTACCTTGAATAATTTTAAGTAGTACAATAATGTATGGGGCGTCGGGCGATGTGGCACTACAAAACTTAACGCAGAAACCTAAGAGGCACAAAGCTTTAAGCAATGAAGCATCATACATTTTCCGTGTATTCAGCTGCACGCGAGAAATACATTGGCTAACAATCAAAGGCAATATATACCATATTATTTTTCACGCAATATGCATTTTCATTCTTGTTAATATTTAAAGGCATGAATTTGCTGCAACCTTTATACAGTAAAACCGACTAGCCTTAAAAAACCTGGGTGCGTACTGTAGTGAAGTTGTAATATTATTACTGGATTTCCTATTTTGTGTATTGTGTTTTAGTGAAAAAGGGGTCCTTTCATTTCTATATTTATGTTAGTGCTTACATTTGGCAAGCAGAAATGAGTTCATTCCAAAGTCGTTCCTCCTAGTGAGTTGCAAAGGAGCCCAAGGTAATGGTGCTTTGGCTATTGTAATGTGTGCCCCTTCCGGTGGCAGTTGCCAGCCTGCTCCTCGCTTTCCCTTTCCTGTTACCTGTGTATATGTGTATATGTGTTCAAAACAAATAATAATAATAATAATAATAATAATAATAATAATAATAATAATAATAATAATAATAATAATAATAATAATAATAATAATAATAATAATAATAATAATAATAATGTGCGTATAATAATTTTAAGTAAATACAGCTATAAGTGGATCAATTGTGCTAGTCGAACCTAGGGGCCCGATTTTTATTAGTCATATTGTGCTAGGACATTTTGTTGGAAAAGTAAAAGGCTATTTGTAATTCTACTGATTCAATGCAGAAATACCATTCTCCTGTTGCAAAAACTCTGACATTGTTGTATGAAATATAATTGATTGTGGTCTATACTTGTGCTAAAGTAATAAAAAAAATTGTCTGTCGTGTATGAGAGATGAGTTCACCTTGTACGATTCTTGTACGAAACAGTGTTGTGTCACCTACCCTTCTACTGCTGTCATCCGGGATACTTTTGTAATTTTGAAATGCATTTTGTTTTAGGTATTAAAGAGCAGCAGGAGCCACAGGAAGTAGCCATCTTATCCAGTTAGCTATGTTATGTGTGAGACAAATTGTGGCATAAACGTTG
Source organism: Dermacentor variabilis (assembly GCF_050947875.1). NCBI lineage: Eukaryota > Metazoa > Arthropoda > Arachnida > Ixodida > Ixodidae > Dermacentor > Dermacentor variabilis. The sequence continues at coordinate 160,461,790 of NC_134569.1, read as the reverse complement.
ATATATCTCATTAGTGGTATGGTGCTGTTTGGTGTAATTTCTCTGCCCTTATTCCTGCCTTTATTCATTTTATTATTATTGTATAACGGGTAATACATCCACATAGATACAGAGTAATCGCGCAAAGACGAGACGTAGGTGGGGGAGACAACACACACAAGCCTTCTTTGTCCATGTCTCAATGTTGCACAGTTACTCGCTCGTTATCTACACACAAGCCCAAATTTCTTGTCAGCCACATTTACTAATACTATCTTACTACAGTTTCATTGACACAACAATGAAAAGGCAAATCCACATCGGAAGTCGGACACTTGAAATGATGAAAAGCTGAAAAACAAGGAGAATCGCTGGTGCCAATGTTTCGTTCTTTTGTCGAAACGTTGACTCCAGCGCGCATTAAAATTACATTTAATGACTGAATTTCAACCTAAGGAGTCGGATAATCGTCATGACGCGAAAAAGAAGCATTCGCAGTCTTGTGCTTTAAAAATGTAGGAAATCAAAATTAAACATTAAGTTGCTAATCCAACGTGTGTCGTCATCTCTTTCTGTCCGTGTCAGTGCGTTCTACTGGAGATCAATTCGGCTGTGTTAGGACCACGAACTACCAACAAATTACTTGCGATCACAGAGTAGCAACAAGTTAGAGTATCTCATGATTCAGCTTGTAGTTTACTGATGCCTATTTAAGGGAGCGTCTTTGTCTAGAGTAGCAAAATTAGAAGCAGAAAGTTGTTGCCACGGAAAACTCCGTAAAAATGTGTGGCTTTTTCATCGTATCAACGACATTAGGCTCTGATAGCTGGTTAGAGCTGGAGCTGTGTAGCGGTTCATGAGGTGTTCATTCATTGTCGGCACGTGAACGACTGATAACGTACCGTGACCAAAATTTGAACGTCGTTTTATTCATGCGCTGAGTCAAAGACAGTGTCTAGGTGAATGAGCGAACTCCAAGTTAAAGAGCACGCTTGCGTTCTCTGATCACTAAAACACGACAAAACTTGCAATAAATCTCCGAAAAAGCGATCAGCGTCGTGGGGAAAAAGTAGTAGTACTAACGAGGCGACATTCCCGCGAAAGGGCACCATTTTGTTAAAGTTCTCGGCCACGTTTTATGGAAGCGCATCAGGGTCGCACGTTGCCTCAAATCCCCATAGCGCCTGAAGTAAAAAAAGCAGAAAAATACCGTGTGCAGCAGCGACGTCCCGATAGCACACCACAATTTTGACAATTTCAAGGTCTGCTGGCCGCAGCTCATGCGGCCTACCTATTGAAGGTCTCTCTTAGCCATTTTCCGGGCTGCCGCTCTACGAGGTGCTTCAGTGAGAGCAAATGGTTTGGCGGCACTCAGAAATTCTTCAAAAGAACGATCTGGAGCACAGGCAATATAGCGCTTCGCGTTCTTCCATCTTGCCTTCATTCTAAGCTTGTCTTTTTCTCCCTCCTCATGACGTTAAGCTGCAGCTTCATATTACTCCTCTTTGTCGCTCAAAAAGGTAGCTCTCTTCTCATACGCTTGTTCGAAATTTTCTTCGCGTTTTAATTATTTTGAAATTCTACGCAGATTTTTGCGGCGATGTGCACCAAATTAGCGACATTTCCACGTCGGAGCCTTCTACAATAAAATAACGAAGACGAAGAGCCACGCGAGATTGTAGTTGTTGTTATCGTGAATGTTCCTTGTGATAACTATATCGCATCGCCGAGCAAAAAATCTTGAGCGTAATTATTCTATCATGAAACGCACGCATCGATGTAAGCCGTTCACTTTGTAAACAATGCTCTTAGGTCGAGTTCATTTCTTCATTCTTTATTCGCTTACGAAGACAACCATCTTAGATGACTCCTTCATGTTTTTTTTTTTTGACCGCAGTATTTTGGTGGTTGTGCGTTAGGGCAGGCGTTTTTCTTGTGCAACAAGGTCACCCATACACAGCAGACAAGCCTGATAATTATCAATGGAATAGCACGCGGCGAGTGCCTGAATGACGTATGAAGGCGTTAAATAATAAGTATATATGCCGTCGCTAATTTCATCGATACTGATAGATAAATACCATTAGTAATTACCAGGGAATGTTTCTTCCCTGTGTGACAAACCCACTTGCGATTAGCAGCCGGCAGCGAGTAGAGCTGACATTGGAAGGGCAAACAGACTGTGCCGATGAAAGCGCTGGAAATGCAGCAGTTGCGCGCATTCTTCAATTTTTTTGGCAAACAATGGTATCAACCGCGTTCGTTCTTTAGGAATGTGATCCTTCTGCTTAGCATGGACATCGTAGAATACATCACATACAAGGGAAGCTATCTCAGGAGCTGTAGAAATAAAATGAACAACTTAAGTTCGGCCAAATTTTGGGGCACAATGAATAAAGGTGCTCAAGGAATTTTTATCTCGGGAAGACACAAGGACATTGCAATCTGCTTGTACATTAAAGTAAACTTTTAGCCACATATTTTTGTACATTAGCCCCCAGCACATGCGTGCGCAATATGTGAAATACGTATGCTGTCGAGAAAGTGGCAATCTATGAGGCCCACAGGTCGCGGAGGTCGAGGAAATCACCACGTTTGGGCCCAGTCGCAGGCTTCATCCCAAGCACGTGACAATATCTTAGCAGGCTGTTAACCTGCAACGCCAGTTAGATGCCGGTGTCACGAGTAATATCAGGCGTTTGCTTCGTACTCACTTAAATGAAAGCTTAGATGTACTATGCGACGCTTTTAAAATCAAGTTTGTAGGGTATGTTGTTCTTCTACACTCGATACGCGATGAAAAGAATTTAAAGTAGGGTAAAATAATAAAATGGCGGTGTTTCTTCCATGTCCGAAAGCCTGAGTCTCTGGAGTTAGCCGCACGCGAAGTAGGTAAAGCAAAACACTGATGACTGCAAGAAATCCGCCAGCTATACAATAAAGCAAAGCAGTGCCGTTGCATTCCATCACTGCTGGCGCACGTTGTTCGGTTTCCATTGGTCGGTGAGTTTCCTCTTGGCGTCGTTCCAGATGGGGAAGAATTCTTTGGGGTCTGGAAGAAATAAAGGCGTTTTTATCGGTGATGTGTCCCTGGGAACGGAATAGGAAGAGAACGTGGGGCGAAAATGACACGCACGGAACAAATGTAATTTTTCTTCACTTCACGTGCTCGTTTGTGGTTTTTCACTCTATGAATAGGAAGAAAGCGCGGCATTTTTTTTTCTTTTGGCGATATGATCCTTCGCTCAAAGGAAGCCGCAATGGGAAAATCTTATCAAAATGAACATGTCGAACAATGGGAAATGGTTCTACCAAAGATCAGGGTGTTCATTCGCTTCGGTGGCCAATGTTAGAAGGGCGAATGCGCAACGATGTAGAAGGCAAAAAAAATCTTATGCATTCAGAAGGCGGCGAGCATAGTAAGTTTTGATACGCAGTGTTTCTGTTGGGCGATCAAACGTAAAAACGTTATCGCAACGAACAGGTGACTGCGATGGATCGTTTATGGGAAGGCATCGGTAAACAAATTGTCACCGCTAAGGAAATGCATTTTTTTTCAAACCGGGAAAGCCATTTGCATCACGCAGGCTCTCTAATAGAGAAACTTGCAAAGGAGCAAATCTAGCATAGGAGGCAACCGTATCAACAACTGTATTAACATACCACTATTTCACAATGTATATGGACAGATACTCGTGGAGTTCAACGGGGTCTAAAATGAAACGCACTCCGGCTCAGTGTAAAGACGCGCCAAAACATTCAACAGCGCTTCAAGAACTTCTTTAATGAATGCTCACAGGGTCTTTCTATTTGTGTCCCTTGGTGTCATAACATAGTGTTTTGTTTGTTCTATATTTCCCTTCAAAAATGCTTTAATAACGTGTGTTTAAGTTGTCTCGTATAATAAGTACGTTGTTCTTCTTATGTCTATTTTGTTATTGTGCCGCAAATTAGCCGTCAAGGTTATGGGTCCAAACAGTATTGTGTATGTGTGTTAGCGATTAATTAAATAAAGAAGAAATTTAAAAGAAAAGAAAAGAAAAAGAAAGAAAAGGTCACTGTTATTTTGATTGGGACTTGCGTTTCCCGTTTTATTGGCTCCCACAAACAATCGTCTGCACAGTTTTTTTAGACTGTGTTCTACAATTTAGTTTACATATAATTTTACAGTTACATTTGATTTATTTATTTCTGCATTTTAGGTATTATATCTACTAGTAAGCATCACTCTTTTGCTTTGGTTAGAAAGTTTGCCGTTTTCGCACATTTATCACAATTTCACATTTTAAACATGCCTTTCTTATTTCCCTTTGCTATTTTAGTAAAATCAGGCGTCTACCAGAACTACTTCGTAAAGGCCCATGCACATTTTGCTTCCACGTGATGTCAATCCCTATAATCTCTTATCATTATCACCATTTCAGTGATGTGATTCTACCCCTCTTCATAATTGCATTGCAATCATACTGTCCACATTCAATCAAGGCTATAGCGCCCTTGTCATGCTACCCAGTTGAAAATGACAACAGAGGTTGGCTTCAGTATTACAGAAATTTTTGTTGTACAACAGGAGATTTCTCTAGTACCTAAAGATTCCTGATGGAGCGACAGACTTTTCTAATGTACAACAGACATTTCTTGTTGTGATTACAGAAGTACACTGTGTCGTATGTCTCTTGTTACAACAGAAAGCTGAAGCTCTACAACAGATTTTTGTAGTACTGCAGAAAAATTTGTCGTCACAACAGGCACATTGTTGTACCAACAGAAATGTTCCTGAAGTAGCCCGACAAACTTCTGTAGTGCTACAGAGAGCTGTTGAAATACTACAGAAAGCTATTGTGGCAACAGGCCCCCAATTGCCATAACAGAAGTGTTCCTGAAGTAATGGGACCCAATTCTGTTGTACTGTTGAAAAATTTACAACAGAAACCTATCATTGCAACAGGCCCCCAATTGTCATAACAGAAGTATTCCCGAAGTAATGAGACAAACTTCTGTTGTACTACAGTGAACTGTTGTTGTACGACGGAAACCTATCGTCGCAACATGTACCCAATGATGACAACAGAAGTGCACTGAAATTATGCGGAGCGACAAGTTCTGTAGTGCGCAGTTGAAAAAGACAACTGGAATTCCTGTCGTAACTACGAAAATCTCTATTGTACGACAGAAGTTCCTGACGCTTCTGTAATTGACAGACATTTTTGACGTTACGGCAGAAATTCTGATGTCGCAACAGAAACATTCTGTCGCCAAGGCCAGGAGTTCTGAAGTAGGAACAACAGCTTTCTTTCGTGACAGCGACTCTGACTTTACGAAAGCAATTCTGACATCGCAACAGAAACATTCGGTCGCGACGGCCAAGAGTTCTGAAGTCGCAACAGAAGCGCTTTCCGCCGCGGCCCTTTAAAATTGTATGTCAGTTTCGCATCGGTAATGTACACTGTACTTTTCCCTTGCGCGGCATTCAAACGCGCTTCTCTGAAGCCGGCAATGCTGATAGCACCGACACCGGTATTAAGGTCCACGTGGCCAATTGTTATATTTGTGCCGTGACAAAGCGGCACCAGCAACGCTCTACCGGCCTCCTCAAAATTAGCCGCTGATCAAAATCATACCATCTCCGGGAATGGCTGCGTATCCGTTTTGTTTTATTTGTTAAGATGTGGCACACAGGCCTGTGGATTTACATGTGTGGTTACACTGACACATTAGTTCATATCCCAGAAATATTTCAGAAGTGTGTGTGAAGCGGAAAAGACGTTTTGGGTTGTTCCACAACGTTGCGTGAAAAGCTGTCTCGCTCGGGTCTCATTAATCTGGTACAGCGCTGCCATGAGAAGCCAGCGTGCTGTCAGAATGAACACTCATCCACGAGTGTTTATGTAGCTATTTTGCATTGAACACACGAGTTATATACGCGCTCAAAAGTGTAAAGAGCGAGAAACAACTCTCAAACTTAGCAGTAACAACCCTAACAGTGTCCCTGGTCATCGTTGTCTACATCTGAATTTCTTATTCAATACGGATATCGTACAGCGAAATCGATGTTTTTGCACTTCACGATGAACCTGTCGACAATAACAACACTTTTGCTCTTCTAGAGATGCGGCATTTGACGCGGTGGAGTCAAAGCGCATCTTGGCTTTTCAAATACAAACGTAAACAGCAACGCAGACAGCGATTTTTACTGTTGACGTAGCGAAAATGTACTCTGACAAACATGTGCGGCGGGGTAGCGTGGGCGTGGTAGTTGTGCGGCGTGCCGTGGTATACAGACTATAATATATTAACGAAAGTATTGGCTAACAGGTTGCAGAGAGTAATGAAAGATATAGTCGGTCCACATAAAACGTGCGGAATGAAAGGAAGGACAATTATGACAAATATACACATAACATGATAAATCCTTGAACGCTGTGATGCAGTGCAACTCAATGTCGCTATGCTACAAGGCATTCGGCCGCGCGCCGCACGATCTGCTTCTGAATATCTGAATGTAGGCAAAGTGATCAGCGAAGGTGTGCGGATGGCTTACGCAGGATGTACGACGAGATTGATAAGAAACAAATCAGTAGGTGAATACATACCAGTACAGTGCTCACTCAGACAAGGGCGCCCATTATCACCGCTTTTTTTTTGCATATATATTGAGCCCTTTTGTCTATCGACGCTATACCACTTCGCGAATATTTTTGCGAATCGGTGTCCCATTTTGCCAAAGTGCAGAACGTGCACTCGTATGTACCAGAGTGGGTTCCAAGATTAGAATTGTTGTTGCAGAAGCCGAAATAGTGATGACTTGTAGTCAGCAAACAGCTGACTGTTCTCGGTACTATGAACTAGTTAATCTGTTCTTCTGATCTCGCAAACTCTGTGTCAAGCGAGGCAATAAAAAAAGACAAAATAAAGAAGCGGCGTGGTGCAGTGGTAAGATGCTGGGCACGGGATCCTTAGGTCCCAAGTTGGAATCCAAGGTGGGAAGCTTTTTTCATTTTTTTACCTCTATATTTTTCTTTTTTTTCTACTAATAAATTTACATATCCTCAAAAAGGTCCCTGTCAATGTTTAATGAAGTATTGATCAGGAACTGCTGAACTTTCAACTGCAGGACGTCACACTACAGACAACAGAACCACAGACAACCAAACTACAGACAACAGAACGACAGAAACAACGTCCCAAAATACGACAGACTGAAAATTTCCTGTTGTGTTTTTCAAATGGGTATCATCGTCATACAGTCGCTATCAAGCCTGCATTGTCAGGCCGTCGTCCTAATGTCGTTGTGGCAGGTCATTATCATCACTCCTGCTTCATCACATTGAAGCGTGTACTTCACCTTCAGTAACACGTGACAATATGACTTTCCTCATGCCGTCATTGTCATACCAGCGTCACTCATTAATCGAGGCTATGTTCCTTGTTCGTCATTTTCTCGTAATCAGGCAGTCGTCAATGGTGATTATACCGCCGTTCTCACGACATCACCATTATTGTGCCGCCATCACACAGACGCTATCATGAACACGTCATAGCACCGTCTCCGCTATTTCATCTTGCTTGTGGTATGGTCATTATTCCCGCTTCTTTATCTGGTTTCGTCATACGTTGTTGTTACGCCATCGTCGTCATTCAATCGTCTTAAACTCATTGTCCTAATTCCGTCGTTGCCATGTTGTCGTGGTTATACCATAGTCATAATTTACTAATCGCAATCTCATTGTCCTTTTGCCTTCATTATACGCATTTATCGTTCCATCGATAGCATTCCATCTTCTTCCTTCTATCATGTCTGCGTCAACGTAATACAGTAGTTCTCATGCATCTATTCTCCTTGACGACCTTGGAAGGGGAGTGCCATAACAAAGGGGAATGGCATGCCCGTGTATGCACAAAGCCGGTATGCGCATGTGTGGCATATAGTCAAAGCAACGGAAGTCTAACCTGGTAAATAAATGTGACTTCAAGATAATGGTCTGTCGCTACATTGCATTCCCGCTGGAAGTCGTCATGCGATGAGTTCGTGCGTAATTTTAATCTTTCTTTTACTGATTTGTCGCTGCGGCCAAGTTGTTTTTACTGTCTAGAAGAGTGTGAAATGGGAAGGACTTTGTAAAGCCTAGAGATTTCCATGCAGATCTCATTAAGGTCAAGGAACAACTACGTGAGCAACTTAAAACTTCGAGAGAAAGTGTGGAGCGGATAATGGATAACCGCTACGGATAATGATCAGAAATCTGCGATCTGAGCCGAAAGACTTTACGTCTAGCATAACCCAAACGCAGACATACATTGAGAAACTGAAAGCAAAAACTAAACAATGAAACTTCGAAGATAGAACCAGGAATTGAATGCGAAATACGGAACTCTGGAGAGAAAGACTCACGGGCTACAGACGCGACCGACTCTTCAAGAAAGATATTTAAGATGAACAAGCTTACATTGTAAGGGAAGTTGGCAAGGCTCTCACAAGTGAACTTTCCAACTTAGGGACTACAATTGGTGAGCCCATTCCGGAGTCTCACATTGCAAGCTGTCACGATGTTCCAATGCGATTCGCGAAGGAAAGCAACGTAGTAGTTAGGTTGAATAAAGGGCAAAGAAAGCACGCTTAACGAACATGGATGTGGGCGTCGACAGCTGAACCCGCATGCACGTAAATGAGCAATTGACGGTCGAGAACAAGACTTCTGGGTGTGGCAAATGCCATAAAGTGGAATGTTTTCTGGAAGCACGTTTGGATGAAGTATGTTCGCTGAAGAAATGGTACTCTTCAGATTCAAAGACAAGGTGGCACGGAAAATGTAAGAGGCAATTTTTATAAGCGAATCGTGGAAAAACATGCGTCGCGAAGCCCACCGCTACACTGCCTGCCACAGAGTTAGGTTATTGGATGCGCACTAAGATTGAGATTTCGATTTAAAAGATTCTTTCGCACTTTTTAATTATTCGCATCACGTGCTCTTTAGCGCTTTTATATCTGTGTATCTTTCTTTCAGAAAAATCCTCAACTGTGGCTGTTCTTTCTTTCCTTTCGTCTCTGCTATTCTGCACTGCACAGGCGAAATTGAAAGAAGAATGGCATTCTTCTTTCCCGCAAGACTGGCGGCTCTGAAATTATCCGATTCTGCAGTGATGATGTTCCTTCAAAGATGACGGGAACACTGCGCCTTCACGCTGAGACACGCACACCCATCTCCTTTTTCTATTCTTTGTGTATGACACTGTCATCTTTGCACCCGCTCAGTTTAACCGAAATTATTCACTAAACAACAATACATGCCTTCAAATCACGTAGTAGAATATGTAGTATGTAGTCTTTATTGAAAAAAGCTGACCAAGTGACTTCCCTTCTTTCTAGCTTCAGGCGCTTTTTTGACGTAGCCTTATTATTTGAAACATGCTAGGGGGAATGTAAATATACCTGTTAGAGAAGCTGCCATAGAAGCCCATACTTTCAAAAGTTTCTCGGCGGTTCATGACGTTTAAGCCATCTGGGTTTAACGCCAACTCTTTAAACAAAGAAGGTCATTTTGTTATCAAAATCGCGAAGTTTGTTTTGGTGACCTGCCATTCGAGCTTTATATTCAAATTTCTAGCCATTCGATTTCATGAGTGTTCAGTGCTTTCATCCCGGAAAGCGAAGCGGAAGATGGCCAGCCGTACGGGTGTCGAAATCGCACGCCTGCGCAGAACATACTTTCTTTTGGAGGTCGACGAAAGCTTTGGGGGTAGAGCGCTGGTCCCAACGTCAGACGCCAAGCCCGCCGGCGAGCGCAGCCGCACGAAAACATCGAAAGTGACCAAATAAACTCGCAGTTACATACGAAACCTTGAGTTATTTCATTGGCAAGGCTATGTTAGAACTAGCAATACACGCATCCCCAAAGAAGGACACTAACGTATCAATGCGCACAAAAACCAAACTTGTCTCTACTCGGCAGCAAATACTTGCAGGCAAGCTTGAACTGCGACGAATGATGGATTCTTCCAGTGCTTGTCTTTACGAAACTAAAAGATGGCATATCACAGTTGTATAACATAATTAAAGAAACAAGTTAAAGCACGAGTGATGTTTCCGGTGCCTATTTAGTTGATGCACCCAACCGAGGAATTGGTGCAGTCGAGAACAGCATGGTAATCGACCCGCAAAGAGCTACAACCACTACAGCGCAAACATTCTTTGTACTTCATTCCATTCATTCCTCGCATTGGCCGCTTTTGGTTGCGCTAACCTGGCAAAAACTCGTATTCATGCTGATGCCCATTTGCGCTATTAGGGACGAAGGCAGGATAAAACTTTGTGATCTAATGAAGCATAAAAGTCAGTGTTCCTAGAATCGAATCGTTTAATCACAAGGGCCAATTTCCTTGCATGAAATAAGTCCACCGCGAGGGCTTACAAACAGCTGCAATGAGAAGGCTGATTTGCGTGCACACCAGGACTAGGAGAGACGCAATGACAACTAACACATTCACAGATATTAGCCAACTGGGCACATAGAATGCTTATACAAACATGCGTAACTTGTAAGAGTGAAAAGGTAGAAAAATATATACGATTGATAGATGCCCAGGTCAAATGAAGAACCAGGTAAGCCTTGTAAAAAGGCAACAATATCATGGCATAAGCTGGTACTCTCGCATGCACTCGCCCATTATTCTTTGCAGCCTTGCTTTCACGATGATCCCCAACAATCGCTAATGTCAGGTTCTTTGCAGCAAGTATGTATGAAGTGCCTGTGTCGCTTCGTTTGAGGCCTTCTAGAAAAATAAATACGTGTAGCATGGCGTGTTCAAACCAGGGTCCTCCAAGAGAAGAACCCCGAGCTCTACTCATTCTTCAGTGCGTGATGTCACATTGCAAAGAGGTGCTTATAGCAGCAAGAACGCGCAATTTCTCCCCTATTTTCCAGCCTTCGGTAGCAGTCGAGATCATAAGGCGACACGTTATGACGTTTCTTCACCGTATTACAACATATTCATTGCTATGCCATTGTAGTCATGCTATCGCTATGGTCTTGTTGCTGTCCTCACTAACAGATTCTTACGATAAATACAACGTCTCGACTTACACGAAGATATTGCGCCATCTGGTTACGCTTTGAACAACTACAAAGAATGCTGAAAAGCTGGAGACCTTTAAAATGTTTCACATACATACGTTGAGTCCCACAGTGCGCAGGATCTGCATTTTTAGGCAAGCTGTCTATTTTTGCGAAGCTGTCCTGTAGTAGCCTTAGATATCGCAATTAAACCTACAGCATTTATTTCCCTATTCACACAAATTTCTCTTGACATTGATTCTTCCATGTGGCGTCAATCTATATACCTTTTTTCTTCGCATTATTCATGTCTTCGCTAATGCCTCAGTTTTCCTTTTTGTAACCACGTGATAACGCTGGACCTTCCAAGTAAATTTAGCCAGTCTTCTGATAGCTGTCCCCCAACCCCCCTACGTAGTGTAGTATATAAAAGTTCACGTTTGTTCCCTGAGGTACTTCAAGCACTTATTGTTTGTCTATTGTATATTATTTATTTAGTTGGTGTGGGAACATTGAGTATCATAAATATAACGTCACATATGCCAGCTTTCACTCCGCGCCGAAATTCGACTCGAAAGCCTTGATTACCCGCTGTACCGCGCTACGGCATGCCTCATAATGAAATCACAGTTTTGGCACCACAGAAGTGCAAATTCACAGGACTAGCTTATGAATCAGCTAACGAACTCCAATTTCTTGCAAGTCAGGAGAACCTATTGAGGCGACCTTGTTTATTGATGTGGCCAGCCTAAATTATTTTCAGCTTAATGTTGCTTCATAGTCGCACTCTCATAAACTGAGCGTCCATATCGCAATGTAGCATTGACTCTTGCAACTTGCTAGTGTCTCGGCCCTCATTATGTTTGTAAATACGTCCAATAGATAGGGTTCACCCGCGATACGCATAACAATTTTAGTTAGGTCGCAACGCCCCTGCGGACACTACGATCGCAAAAGCCAGCCAGGTAGCGGCAACTAAATATCTCGCTTTTGTGTTGTTGCGATGAACCGTACCAAAAAAAATAATATTGTCAAGTTTTAGGACGACCGTTCAGGACCACGGCTAAATAGACAGGTTGAACAACACATATGATTGACAGATGTGACTGCAAAGAACACGGCATTATCTGGGAGCTACAGCATCAGCAGCTTTTGAAGCCAAGGGTGAAGCGATATGTTATGTTATGCACAATGAACTCTATTTTCGCCTGTGGAACTCTCGGCAGTAACAAACAACAGTACAATTTGAGGCATGCGAAAAATAATAATATCAATAAATGGTAGTGAAAATGAAGTAAAAGCACCCTTACCTATGAAACGTCCACACACTGCAGCGCATGTTTTAGTTAGCCGAAAATGTGCTGCTCCTCCACTGGGCAAGCAAAGAGAGGCGTTAATGCATAAATAATGAAAAGCGAGAAATGACGTGCCAAAAAAAATCTGTTCGTGAAGGCGGACTTATACTCGTCTGAAAGCCTCTGAAAACTGATGTCACATTAAAGGCTGGTAAAATTATTAGATCAAATTCAGCTGCTGTTTCGTTCAGCTTTGATGTTCGTTTTTCTTCATATTTGGGGGATATGTCATTCTTCAGGTAAAGTTCTCATATGAACGTATGTTCGCACGATTCCCTGCATAACTGCATAAAATATAGTTAAGAAAGTTGGGCGCTAGAAATAAGATGGCTCAGCGCTTATTCATAAAACTTTGGAGGTGCACTTTTAATGGCTGTCAAGCTGGGGCGAGATGACAGGAGAAAATAGCGGAAATGAAGTGTCGTATTGCGCTTGTGTCAGCGTATTGTGGGCGACCAAGCCGGCAGTGCCAGGTCGGCAAATACGCTACTCTGAATGCATAATGAAGGGCTGTCACCAGTTTCTACTGCTTTTCTAACCAATCAGACCATGGGTGCAATTGTAACGCACTATTTCAGTGGATCCCAGTTCACTGAGCAAAAAAGAATACTGTCTCTGCTGCTTCAGTGGGAGGCTCAACATATAAAAATGATGCATTACCGCTGCTACCTCTAGTAACGTATGACACGCACTGTTATACCAACTCTGTGGATGAATGACGCCTGGGGAAGCTTGGTTCATAAGACACACGGAGATCTTCAGGTTGCACTACATTGACTCGAACTTGTAGAGAAGTAGACGGGTAGAAACGCACCACTATGTTGAAAGAACAATTTCTATACTTCACATTTTACACATATTTAACTGAGGTCAAATAATGTCTAACAGGTCCCTCTATGTCAGTAGTCATAAATAAACTGTCTTATAAACCCGCTCCAGTTGCATCGGGCGTCGCGCCATGCCCTCTTGTCTTCCTTATTTCAACCATTTTGTGTTTCCTGTAACACGCGCTTGTTCGCCGACGACTAACGTCGATGTTAAGTAGCGTGCTATCAGCACGACTTGGATCAACCCATCCTCTAAATTCATTTCATCCAGGCGAAGTATTGGCGTGATAAATGGCTTAGTTTAACTATAATAGATGTAAAGTTGTGTCGTTTATTCATCGACGAATGTCACTTGAAGTTTTCGTTCCAGCATCATTCCTTTTTCGATTGAGCTAATGCGTGGAACTGCCCTCCACTGCACATAACCAGAATCACATGCCCCCCATGGTCGTTTCAACTGAGAATTGTCTCTTGTCTGAAATGTATTCTATGACTCTCAGCGATATTTTGTTTATTCTCTAAATATCCTGCCTTACGGAACACCCCCTTTTGAAGGGAAGTGCTAAAGAGACACCAAAGAGTAAAGTTCTTTGGGCTTCGTAAATAAATTACGCTTCCGCAATGCCAAAAATGCTGCACTAAGCGTTCGAAGAGACATTGCAAGCCAGTAAAGACACAACACCGAAGGACGAGTGGTGACGCCGCCTTGAAGTTCCCGCAATATCTCGTCGTGATGTCATGGATGTCTGCCCGAGTGTAGCTTACTTACGATCGGTGAAGACGGGCTGCGTTCTATTCTCAACGAGCCAAACTGTGATCATAGAGAGGTAGAAAGCTTTTAATGCGCTGCAACATCCGAAATGGCCGAATATAGTTTGAAACAAATTGCGTTTGTTGCGTGGTATCGGAGCAACGTGATACCTGTCCTGGGCGTGACGAGGTACGGAGCGGGTTTCTTGGGTTCGTGTTGTTAGGGGCCCAATGTTTAAAGGACCTGTCGGCCCGTGCGAGTCCGCGCAGGCCTCTGCTGTTGCGAGACGTAAAGCGCTTCTGTCAGTTCGCTGAGGGCGTAGTGTAACCCTAGCGGCCATAACTTTTCAGTCGATCTACTTATCGGCAGGCGGAGAGCGATCTTGAAAGTCATTCTCAAGAGCCTGCCGGCCTACTTGGTTTCAGACTGAGTGAGATAACCAGTCGGAGGGTGTCCCCTTCCTCCAAGGCTCGTATCTTGGATATTACGCGGGAGATCATACGTGATATTGCCTTCACACTGGTTGTTAGGAGTGTAAGGGTGTGTGTGGCCCGCTGTTTAAACTACAGCCACATGCCCAGCGCCCTGAGGAATGTCTTCTCGGGTATGAGGCCCCCGTTTAGGTGTACCGCGAGTTTTCTTGTTGGGTCTGTGGCGACTGTGTGGTTACCCCAGCCTCGATAGACTCATAGGAGTAATAAGATAAAATGAACACAGCCTATCCCGAATCCCCTTTTATATGATAGAAAAGACTGACCGTTCTTAATACTCATGCTCATATAGGCTTATGAACACATAGACCATGACTATTCTACTACAAAAAGTACTGACCATAAGATGCTTCCGGCGAGGTCACATGCTCTTGAGGAGAACCCAACAGAGGAGCAGTAGCTTTCCTATGTGACCACGCTGTCTGTTTCATACCCTCTCGTGATTTGCGGCAAACGTTATGTGCGAAATCTCCCCTAGACAGGGTCCATGCGGCATATATTTGGTGACAACATTCAAGCCATTTTGATAGAGCACGTAGGCGCGTCGTGCACCATACAATACTTAGACACCATTGAAAATAAGACGAAATCATACATCACGCTACCATACGCATGCTATCCGGGTACTCAGACCTCGCGAACGGCGATGAAGCACCGATTTCACGTGATAGCAGAGGGGTAACGGCGGGCACAGCTATTATCCCCTGCGCTTATTAATTCCCACACAGCCTACACATGCTTCTTCGCTCTTCACTCCCCTCTGTTTTCATCTGGTTAGCCTCCAGATTATCCATGCTTCCTTTATTTCATTTTATTTTATTACATTTGTTTTCTCTCAGGGCAGAGGCATTAGATAGTGTAGTAGGTGGCCCGAAAACAAAAAACAAAGCACATTTTAGCAACGTCGTAGGTTTATAAAAAGTTGTTAAGCAAGGCTGTCATGAATTCGCTGCATTGACGATCAAAATAATGGAAGTGGGAAGGCGGTTGCAGTCAGCGCTGGTTGTTAAAATGAAGGAATGTAATACTGGAGTAATGGTGTGCAGGAAGGATGACGGTTCAACGAAGTGTCTAAAACATAAGGGAAGTAAAGAAAAACGTGCGGAGCTTGCACTAGGGGTACAATAGTAAGATCTCGATGTGTGCTAGTTGGTTCATATTTAGAACTGATGTTGAACAGCGTTAATAAAAGAAGGACATGACTAAACACGAAACACGGCTGTTCCGTTTGTGGCATTTGTTTACATGTGTCCTTGTTTTATTAGTGCTGTTCAACCTTGGTTATAGGGGTGCAAGGCTGGAGTCAACACCAAAACTTGTCATCACCTAGCTTTTGCGGGGCTTGCCTAAGTTGTTTGTAGGTTTCGGACGGTTATGCTAGTTTTCGCTAAGTTGTTGATAGGCTTGGCTAAATCGTTTCTAGGTTTTGCAAGGCTATGGTAGACTTCGCTAAGTTGTTTCTGGATTTTGTAAGGTTGTGCTAGGTTAAGCTGAGTTGTCTCGGCAGGCTTGATGCTGGAAGTTTTCGAGCAGTCGCAGGCAGGGATCGCTTCGACGGTGAGATCCAGCGTTCCGATGCCGACTCTCACGTTCCCTGGACTGAAGCGCGGTATCCTCGACTTGGCGTCACCTTTTCTCGGCCGCAGCTTCGGCGCGGTGTTTCAGGTCGCATTCAGACCGGGATACATAGCGCAAAAATTACACAGGGACAAGCAGAACACAGGACGAGCGCTCGTCCTGTGTTCTGCGCTCGTCCTGTGTTTAGCGCTCGTCCTGTGTTCTGCTTGTCCCTGTGTAATTTTTGCGCGATGTATCCCGGTCTGAATGCATCCTACCAACACGCCCAAACTTCTTCCCTGCTAAAGTGCTTTCAGGTCGACTCGACGGGGACGAATCACTTCTCACTTGGCAGTACGGCGCTCTTTCTGGTAAGCCGCTTCTTCTTCGGACGTCTGGACTTTCTTCGGTGTTCCCAAGGCAGCAGCACGTACGCACGGATGAGGTGAGAGGTGTGTTGCCGTGCCAGCTGTTCCGAACTTTTACTCGCCTGTGGCGTCACGACTTCACCCTACACGCGTGCGGTGCGAGGAGTTTACGTGGCTCAGTGCATTCCCAGGTGATTGCTAGGCAACGCGAAGCGGCCACAGCTGGGCTGAGTTTTCTGGAAACGCTCCACGGCGGAACTGTTTTAACATTTAGTTTTAGTTTCTCTATAATTTAAGCATGAAGAATATTTAAAGATCACTAGCTGATTGTGGCGCATTTTCTTGCGTAACCCTTTTATCTGTGGATGCATTTTGTTTTCTGTACGATCCCAGATATTCGTGATTTCCCGTTCAATGTGTTTCCTCTACTCTCTTTCGCATGTCGGCATGTGTTGTGTTTGAAATGTAACGTTCACGACAGGCATCAACGGTACCTCCACAGGAACACATATATTTTGTGCATTGCCAAGGATGTTTCTTCTAAAGTGTGTATGTGCGTGGTTGAGTACTTTAGAGCGAAAATAGCATATTTTGTCCTCTAACCTTTTCCTTTACCGCATAAATTATTTTCACCAGGTCTGCGAAAAAAAAGAGTGGTATCTCGTGCTGCGTAAAGGCACCAGCACATGCATGAACACAAATAGTAATAACACATAATAACCATGGCTAAAATGCTTATTCTGGTCTACACTTCGTCATATCGGCGAGGAGTGCGTTCGCCAACATCTGGTGCAGCGAAAAATTTTTTTACGTATTTTGTATCGGCCCCCTACTAAATAGTCGCAGTTATGTGTTGAAACCAATTTATGTCCAACAAATTATAGTTTTTCAGCAACGTACCCTTTTGCACTGGTTGGTTGATCACTTGAGCAGAAAAAGTTAGAAAGAACAGGATTTAAGAAAAGAACAAGCAACGGCACTAACAAAAAACCTAGTGTTTATTAATCCAAGGATCACATTTGCGGTGAGCTGCACCACTGCAAAAGCTGGCGCGACCATCGGCGTGACGTTGTATGATGGATCACGTGGACACATCGCCCGCGGCGGCTGCTTCTGAAGCGCCGAAGCCAGATACAAACGAAACTTGAACGTCCCAGCTGTGTTGCGGTTATGATTAAGGGGGGGGAGGTTTTCCGGCTTTCAGTGTCTGCTTAACAGCATTTGAAACCACTATAATACGTAGTGGCTGCCTTTGAAGGCATCCAAAATGGTAGGCTACTGCTCGGTGCCGAAGTGCCGGCCGTGCCGAATGAAGCCCGGTGTCAGCCTTCACACGTACCCGCAGGACAAGAATTTGAGTGAAGCTCGGATCGCGATACTTACCCCCGTGTTCATAAATGCACCTTATTTTGAAGCCCGTGTTTGGCTCGATTTAAATGACGCATGTCGTGAACGCGTCGATGGAAACGCGGTGAGCGTCTTGGGCATGTGCCCGCCAGGCGTTAGTTAGATTAAGTCAAGCGTGGGCTGCAAGTTAAGATCCATTTCCGAATACGGGGGATAGAACCGGCGATTACTCATCGGCTACAACTCGGTTGTGCAGCAAGGACTTCCGTGGGGTAGATTTCTGCTACGGCCTCGAGGCTACGGTGTTCGCGGTGAGTTCCAGAAAGCGCGCACTGAGACGCTTGCCCACGCGCACTTTACGGCTAAAGTCATGAATCTTTGAACTTGTTGTTCCTAGATACTGGCAAGTTCGCTTGAGTGGAAAGAGAACGGTAAGAAGCACATTAAAAAAGGCTATGTCATGAGAAGCCAAGAAACACTGACACCAAGGACAACATAGGAGAAATTACTTGTGCTAATTAAATGAAATAAAGAAACAAATAAATTAATGGAAATTACAGTGGATGAAAAAAAAAACAACTTGCCGCACGTGGGAACCGAACCCACGAGACTTGTGTGTTCGGTTCCCACCAGCGGCAAGTTGTTTTTTTCATCCACTGTAATTTCCATTAATTCATCGTTTCTTTACTTCATTCATTACGCCCAAGTAATTTCCCCTATGTTGTCCTTGGTGTCAGTGTTTGTTGGCTTCTCATGATATGACTAATAAGAATCGGGCCCCTTGGTGACCCCCTTTCTTCTCATTAATAAAGGTATGCAGATGCTTACGTTTGTATTAGTACCAAACAATGAATGTACAGGATTACGAAAAAAAAACCAGCGGGAAGTTGCTCGCTGAGAAGACCGATTAAAATGCAGTGCGACGCAACATGAAAAATAACGATATTGAAATGTCTCAGAATTTAGGAGAAAAAAATATATTGAATCGTTGCAACGGCACATCACAAGTCGCCGTAGGCGCCAAGTCCCTAGTTATAACGAAATCGTTTTTAAACAGCTTTTATACTCCACTCTACAATGGTTGCTTGTTTACTGTGAAATGCTCATATGCTGTGGCCTAAAGCCAACGGCATGGATATAAACATTGTACGCGGACATGCATGCAGAGGCGTCGTCAGTCGCCGTGAACCCGTGCGATCGCTGCATTGAAGCTTCGTTCTTTACGCACCATGTGGTTATACAGGCTAGCCAGTAGAACACAATTTGCATAGTTTGCTCTAATTGATCGCCTACCGTTCACACAACAATCCGGTTCGGGCGACTCCATCGCGGCGACCGCGCGCAGTGGACGTACACTGTACGTATTCGTTGAAGAGGTAGCGTCTGTAAACCATTTCGTGCTTTCTGTTTGACCGAAATATTATTTTGACAGTAAACAGCTTCCCTCATTCCGAGAGTGCTTACATGTCCAGGAGGGCTCCCGTGTGGTGCAGTTATTGGGTGCCAACAGGCAAACCTATGAGGAACGCGGAGCGTTGCTCATAGGTTTGGCTCAGTTAACGTTTTTTTCTAATTTGGAGCTCCTGTCCTTTGATAACCATAGATATCTTTGTGGTATGCCCCTACGTCTCACACGCTACTTTTTTGTGCACATTTACTCAATCAAATACAGTAAAGTGGCTTATCGCAAGAGCGTACAGGAAAGCGGCCCTTAGCAGGTATTGAATTCACGAACTGGAAACCAGGTTTGAATCACAAGTAAAAACGCAAAACTGGCTGGGAACACCTTAAGAGGAAGCGCTAGCTCGGCTGCTGCTATTTAAATACATGTAAAAGGAGAATTCGCTTTTCTCGCCAAGCACTGCACCAAACTTGACGAGGTTTGTTGCATTTAAAAGAAAGACTACAAATATAGTGACAGATCATCTTTTATTTTTAATTTAGCTCTTCAATGTTTTATTAAACATTGCCAAATCGCACATTTTCAGAGAACGAAACTGTCAAGCTTACAAATAGGTAACTCAGTTATGAAAAATGATATCACAACTTTGTGAACTGCATACAGTAAGGCGTCTAAAGCGGACAAAAGTGATATCTTACACATGAACCTTGAAAAATTTAGTAATCTGGAAATACAGCTTTTGCAGAATCCTTGTACACAAGGTAACGAATTCACGAAAGATATAAACTGACATATCGAATTTGTCCGCTTTGAATTATATGATGGATTCCGTTTATAGATCCGCGATATCTGTTATCGACACAGAGCTATGAATTTGTAAACTTTGTGCCTCTACGTTTTGCAAACTTCCGAATTTTTGAAGAATTTCTTTGCAAAATTGAGGCACTAAATCGAAATTACGCTTCCAACAGATCCAACACATTTCATTAAAATAGGCCCACTATTTCACTCAGAACAACTTTTCTGCGTCTTACATGTATTTGAATAGGCCGCGTCGAAGTTGGGCCCGAGCTAAAGCTTCCTCTTAAAGCTCCCG